>NW_013675273.1:19773-21983 GCF_000517525.1 Limulus polyphemus | reverse complement strand
ACTTAGTTATAAAAGTTTTATGTATACATCAATACAGTGTGTTTTGGTTGTGCATATGTTTGTATCTTGTATAGCTAAGCATGTGACTTAGTTATAAAAGTTTTATGTATACATCAATACAGTGTGTTTTGGTTGTGCATATGTTTGTATCTTGTATAGCTAAGCATGTGACTTAGTTATAAAAGTTTTATGTATACATCAGTACAGTGTGTTTTGGTTGTGCATATGTTTGTATCTTGTATAGCTAAGCATGTGACTTAGTTATAAAAGTTTTATATATACATCAGTACAGCGTGTTTTGGTTGTGCATATGTTTGTATCTTGTATAGCTAAGCATGTGACTTAGTTATAAAAGTTTTATATATATTTCCTTGAACAATAGATACATTTTTACACAGTTTGTAACTTGAAGTCAATTCCAATCAGAATCTGGTATTTCATAATCTGACTTCAATAATAATGAACTGAACCCAAATTAGTAAGTGGTGTAAGTATTATTAAGTTCTTCATTTATAAATGTTGCACTTATTGAAACAATGAATGAAAATTTTGTAATTGTTACAGCTCAGTTTAAACTACAGTTAACTTAGGAAAAAATTAAAGCTGTTTATAGAAATAAATCACATTTTGGAGTTTTTATAAAAGATGAGTCTGATTCATTAGTTTCTTTTAGAATTAAACGTGTTTGTGTTAAATTTCTGCATGCTATTTTGATAAAGGCTATTTTAGTAACTTTTATAAATCTTTAATAACATTGTTTTGTTTGAGTGTACTGACTGATTATAATTATTTTTTTCACAAGTTACAATTTTTAAAGTAAGGAAGAATATATATATTTTTAAACAGGTATGATGTTTTGATCATTGGTGTAATTATTCTCAAGTACATAGATTTTAACAGTATTGTGGAATGTTGATTTGAATACAGAAACCTTTGTTAATTTTAAAGTCTGTGTACTTGAGAATGATCACACAAATGATTGAAAAGTCGTGCCTGTTTAAAAAACATTCTTTTTTTCTGTAAAGCTATAACTTTAATAAAAGTTTTGCAGTAGAAATCAGCATGATCACTTTCTAGTGAAAAAGTTTTCGGTATAGCAAAGAAACTCATGTTTAAATGTTATACTGTATTTCCCATGTATGAGACGACCCTGGATTTTTTGACAAATTAAGTGTATTTCTTTGAGGTTCAGTGTTTAGGACAATCTCTATTGTCAAGCAAGTCTAGGGTGTTACTTTTGTAAAGAAATTCTTAGAAGTTATTTTCAGACTGTGCTAACCTGCACTCTGGGGTAATCAGTACAAACACAAGTGTGGTTTTTTTATGCTCTTCAAGTGCTACAGACAGCTCAGTGTGGCATAACTTAAGTTACAAACATGTAATAAACAAATTTACAAAGTTTTCATCACAGTTTAACTCATTTTCTATCACAAAAAAAAATAACCTTAAGATATAGTGATTACTGTAAAAACATATTTAGTAAATTAGTGTACATTACAGAAACTAACTTTTCTTGATAATAATATTAACAATATTTTAGTATGACAGATAAGATCAATACATTTCAAATAAAATATTTTGTGATTAATCATAACCATGATACAATTACAAGTATATTATTGTAATGTCAATGTTCTTACTCAAAAAGTAAAAGAAACAACATAATTTTGGTTAAATATGCTATTAACTGAAGAGTTCTTACTTGAACTCTATCTTTGAATCTGTGTATAAGATGAGGGGTAAAATCAGGCATTGTTTTAAGAGTAAAAAGTATTATCTTATACACCGGGAAGTATGGTAATGAGTGTTATACCATATCAAACAGTTTTAGTGTTGTACTTGATGAAAGTCTTAAGAAAAATATACAGTTTTTAGAAACACAAATGTGACTTTTTTTTCATCAGAAATTTGAATTCTATGTGAATTCTTTTTTTGTAAAATTTGTTGAATTGGATTTATTACCTGACATCACCTCAAATTATTGGTAATTTAGTTTGAATTCTGGCATACCTGTTCTTAAATGTAGGATCTATGAACATTTGTGATGAAATGGTTTAAAATATGATCTTTGGTAATTCATTTTGTAATAAATTGGATTACTTGAATGTGTAGTATGCTTGGGATTGTTACGTTGTATCCTATTGTACCTAGTATATATATATATATATATATATATATATATAGTAGAGAGAGAGAGAGAGAGAGAGAGA
>NW_013675273.1:14141-19231 GCF_000517525.1 Limulus polyphemus | reverse complement strand
AGTATATATATATATATATATATATATATATATAGAGAGAGAGAGAGAGAGAGAGGACTGTTTAATGTTTATTACATCGAAGAAGAATACTCCTGAATTCTTGTGATTACTCTTCTAAATGGTCAGCTACAGAGAGAAGGCAATTTGTGCCAGTCTCGGACAGATTATGTTTGTTCTTTGAGGAAAGTAGATTTGTGTCTAGTGATGTTCTGTATTTGGCTTTGTTTTTATACTACCCTTGCTGCTGACCATTTGTGTATTTATCCAATTCAACAAAATTATTCATCAGTGGAAGTTTCTTTGCTGCTGCTGACCACTTGTGTATTTATCCAGGTCAACAAAGTTTCTGTTATTTTATTTATTTAAATGTCTCTTATTCTCCCAACTTTTAAAATCTCTAGTTGTTGCAGATATCATGTAACTGTATGCTTGGCTTATACTTGAATTATTGTATGTGTTACAGAAAGTAAAACTGGTATTTTAACATGAGTCTCAGGATGAGACTTTTTAAAATATGTTGGATATACTTGTGTATTTTAATACAAGGAAAGAAGGAAGTACACAGTCATATTTTAGTAATGGAGTATTTGTTCATGATTATAAAGTTATGAAAAAACTATTTCCTGCTAACCATGTCATTTAAACATCACATGAACATGTAACTATCTGTACTGATTAATGTCTGTTATTCTGTTTTTTTTACTCTTCAGTGATGTTTTATATACAGTTTTGATAATTCACATTCCTCATATTTTGAGTTATTGTTTTTAAAAGGGTTATTTGTATGACTGTGGTTTTACATATATTTTTAGGCCATCCAACAAGTGCGACCACATTTCCAGCCCACTCCACCTTCTTATCCAGAAGGCTATGATTGTAAGCTTTTGGAAACATTAAACGACAAGTCCGGGAATGTAAGTAAACAAAGCAGTATCAAAAGAAATAGAATTGTTTAAAATGAATATGGTTATAAAGTATATAGAATGTATTTTTACAAATCTATAATTAGAATATATTTGAGTTTTGCCAAGAACAGAACATATTTAATAACACTGAAAATTTCTTATTGATCCTTTTTAGTCTTCATGATCAAACTTATGGACTGTAAAAGTATTAGTCATATCTTGGGACAGTAGTAATAACTCTAAGGATATATCATATATGACCCTTTCATATGTAGTGAAAAATATATATTTCAACAGGTATATTTGAGTAACTTTTTCCATCATTTCATTTCATGCAGACGTTCTGTTTGTAGTTAGTCAGATATGGAAAGGTTGTTATTTGCACTAATCTTTTACCTTAGACAAAGATTATTTGGCACTTAATACCTGTTTGATCCGTCCCTCTTCTTCACGATTACAACTAGTGAACGGTAGGCTGAATTTGAAAGCTCAATGATTCAAGCTTCCAACATTGCCTCAACTTCCTGCTTAATCAGATCTCTCATTGCTTAAGGCATCTGATAGGGCTTCACTTTGACTGGATCCCTGGTTGTGATCTTGTGTTGCACGATGTCTGTCTTTCCTGGTTTATCCGTGAAGATATCTGCATACTGGTACAGTAGGCCTTGAAACTCTCTGTTTTTCTTGCCAGTCAGTTCTTTGCTGATGTTGACATCTTTGTGTGTTTCATCTCCACCTAGTGGTCTTAAGTCTAGTAGGTCCTCATCTTCTAAGACAAAGTCACTGTCTTCTGGTTCTGCATCTATGATGGCCACACCTGCAACATCCATCTCTGTTTCAATAGCTGCATCTGTCAGGTCTTTTTCTCTCCCAAAATACTTCTTCAACAGATTGGCACGGTAGATCTTGGTCTTCACATTCACTTTGTAGTCCATTCTGTTGAGTACTTTTTCTGAGGTCTAACACATACTGGTATGTGTTCCTTACTTCTGACTTTTCTTCTCCTGTCCATAGCTCTTTAAATATTTGCATCGGACCTCATACTGTTCTTCCATACAGTAACTCAAAGGGTGAAAATTTTGTACTTACTTGTGGGACTTCTAGCTAAGTGAATAATACTGCCTGTAAGTACCTGTCCCAGTCATGTGGCACATTTTCTTTAGCATACTCTTTAAAACTCCATTGACTCTCTTGCAAAATGTATCATATTTAGGATTGTACGGGGTGGTAAAGAGTTGCCGAGTACTGATGAGTCTGCACTCTTTCTGCATCAGTTCTGAAGTAAACTGGGTCCCTCTATCATTCACGATTTCTCTCGGAAAGCTTACTCTGCAAAATATCTCCAGGAGGGCTTCTGCTACTCTCTGACTCTATCTTTAGCAATGCCATTAATTCTGGATAACATTTCGCATAGTCGACTACTGTTACAACATACTGGTTGCCCTTGTCAGACACAGGCGCTAGTGGCCCGATCAAGTCCACAGCTACTCTGCTGAATGGCTCTTCAATGAGAGGCATCTTCCCCAATGACATTTTGGCACAGAATCTACTCACATCTCCAATCACTCCCGGCCAATGGAAATTACTGGTGATTCTGTCTGCCATTTTCTTTGTTCCTAGGTGTCCTCCCACAATTGATTCATGAGCCAACTTCATCACTTGAGTTCGATATTCTTTTGGTTCTATGATCTATTTAACTTCCCCAGTATAAGTGCCTTGATAGATTTGGTATAGAACTCCCTTCTGGTTCTCTATTCTATAAGTATATTTTCCCTTTGTTTTGTGCTTGACTTTCTTCTGGGCATTGTCCCAAAGTTTCTGCAGTGAAGGGTCTTTCTTCTGTGCTTCTTTCAGTTCCTGCAAACCTAAATTCAGGATATTGCCTTTTGACCCTTGCAGGGGCTCTTCTTTTCTTAAGCTCTGGTGGTGACAGCAGATACTTCATAAATCTTTTTTCTGTCTAGTTCCTCCTACTACCTGGTATGTTTCCTGTCACCAAGTCATGTATTGGTTCCTTGATACACATGGCCTCAAGGTCTCCTACATAACATAGAGTATCCACTTTTATTTTTGCTATGGGATATTTTCTCACTGTCTCATTGATTAGCACACACACAAGCGTACCTTGCCTGTCATCTGATCATTGGATATTAAACTGGTTCTTACTGCTTCACTACTGCACCCAGTGTCTCGTAGAACCTTCACTTTCTTGTCCCCAACATAGCCTTCACAGTTTGGCATACTATGATTTGTTGGTATCTCTTGATATTTGTCACAAGCTCCCTTCACTATTGGCACTGTTGATCCATTTGCAAATTTGAGCCACCCATTATTCGTGCACTGATCAATCACGTTTTCTTGTATTGAATTTGACAAGTAGTTTTAATTCTCTTTCTTCTGACAGCAGCATCCACAATGCCAGTCACTCTTTTCTTGTTTCTTACCAGCACTGTCTTTGTAGACAGCTCCAGCTGCTTTATGTTGAGGTTTCTGCTGTTGTTTGCTGGTAATGGACTTGCACTCTTTTGCGATGTGCCCCATTTTATAACAAACATACCATCTCTTTTTCCCTTCTGTCTATTAGCCTCCTGTCACCTTTGGTAAACTCCTGCTTCTGGTCAGCCATTACTGGTTTCAAAAATAACTGGACAGTTGTAGTAAATTGTTTCCTATGTCTTTAGTGTAGAAAAACTATAGTGTACATTAAATTTTTTTTTTTCTTAGCACATTTTGAAAAGTTCAGTATGACTACTGTTGTGAATCATGAGTTAAAAGGGGGTGGGGTGGAGTCAACAATAAGAAAGAACTGCTTTCATTATCTTAGGCTGAGATAAGTGTACATTGCACTATTTATACACTGAAAAGTAGCACATTTTATGCACATGATACACATCTATACACTTTTTAAAACTATTTATTTTCTCTTCTTCATTTACACACTTTTTTTTATCTGTGAGCTTTCAGCCACAGGTTTACTTCATCTGAAGATGCCACATAGGATATGAAGATGAGCACACTTTCAAAGAAGTAAAAGTATTTTTCAGAAGAGAATCAAATAATAGTATTTTGTGTGAAAGTAGATGTTTGAACACTACATCATTTTTTTCATATTATTTTCTTTAACAGCAAGCAGTCTATTCCCCTTGTAGCAAGACACTAACTTGTGCAGAATTGAAAGAATGGAAAACTCATCAGATACAGTGGGAAAGTGAAGGACAAGTTACTGTAAAATCTATTGATCGACAGGAGAATCCAAGTGAACATACGATATATCTGGTAATCAATATTCTTGTTGTTTGTGATACTGTTTAGTTAACGTGTGATAATAATGATATCCTTCTTAACCCTTTCCAGATAGGTCACGGGTGAAAGGCCATGACATTGTGTTTGCTGACTTGCATTCAAAATTTTATTCAACTACTATTTCATGAATTTATGTCAATAAGTTTGGTTTCAAACTGTAGATTATAATTCAAATTTTGATATTATACATTACTCAATTTCTTAATTTAAAAGTAAATATTAAAAAAACACAGTTAAACATCGATTTTTGTGTGTCGTGGTATGTTGAATGCAGCACTGGTTCAGATTAGATGTTTGTGATGTCAAAATACTAAGTCTATAGTTTTGAATGAATTAGGAACTCAAATTACCGATATTGAAAAAGTTGGAATATAAAATAAGAGCCTCATATCTTTTCAATTTTCTAAGATATTGCTCATGCAATAAATCAAACACAGTGGTACCCCTACTCATCTCTGTCCATTTTTGGAAACGGTCACTTATACACACTAGTGGCTTTCTCAGCCATTTTAAATTCTTAGGACACCATCTTTTTCTTTCAAACCAAGATTTCAAAGTAGTAGGTTTAGTGTTTAGTATGCTCGAAATTTCATATTTTTATAGACTGAAATACAGCTTAGTTACTAAGTTTGATAAATTATAGTGGAACTTTATGGTATTGATATAGTAATTCATGATTTTTTGGTTATTCAACTATATATATATAAAACATAAAAAATTATTTCGTTTCATATCCTCCATTTGTGAAATTTTAAAAGGCTTAGCAACCTACTTCAAGCATCAACCGAGTACAAAGGTCATAACTGGATAAGATAATTGTTTGCTTTACTTCTTTAGTTACTGTTTTTTGTTTTAGGAAAAATAAGTTTAAGAACTTATTTC
>NW_013675273.1:8873-14104 GCF_000517525.1 Limulus polyphemus | reverse complement strand
ATATATATATATATATATATATATAAATTGTAATAATTTATAAACGTATATAATGTATAATAATTGAAATGTGACTGTATTTTACAAAATATTAGTGTGCTAAAACACAACCAAGACAGGTCACTTTGTAAAGACTAAAGGTCAGTTTTATATTATTGGATACGGTAACATGAGACCACGTGTGCCTTGTCACTGTAACTTCTGTATTGTTAGCCAGGCATGGTTGAAAGGTCAATATAATATAAATGTATAATGTTATGAGATTTAAGTTATTGAGTCTAAACATTTATGTTTTCGTGTTATACTTTGTTGTCATTCTAGAATGAAAGACAGATAATTTATATTTATTTCTTAATTTTTTATGGTTACAAGATTGGTCAAATCTACCGAATCTGTACCGAGAATCGTTACTGAAAATAACAGATAAAATATAAAGGTTTTTCTTAAGAAACATTTGATAACTATCTGGACATTATAAAGATTTTGATTGTGAAATTTGAAAATTTTCTCATACATAAAAGTATTTTTAATCTTAAAATGAAATTTACTTTGCACGTTGGATAGGCAACATGTAGAAAGAAAACAAAAGACACGAGAATAACATTGCTTTGCAAACCTTAAGACTTTAAAAATTTGATATTTTGTGTATGAAAGCATTTTAATGTTTACTGATTATCTGCCAAATTTCATTAACATACACTTACTAATTTAAAAGTTATGGCATGAAAACTATAACAAGTAGAAAATGGTTACAAGGTCACTCCCAGGGGCTGAGCCCGTGCTGAAAGAGATAATTCAACAAACGTTAAACACTGGAAGATAAAAGTGATATCCAAATATTAATAAATTTATGTAGCTAGATATGTTTTGAAATGTAAAAATTACATAATGGAAGTAAATTCAAATAAGTAGTAAATGAAATTGAAACATTTTCCTGCATTTTAATTATTAAATGATTGATAAGAAATGAGGCTAAGTTGGCATGATTTTGCTGTTTCAGAGAGAAAAGTTGAAGGAATGTGAACAGGAATGGAAGGAAGTGCTAAACAAAGTCTTTGAACAAAATCTCCAAGCTCAAAGGAACCAGGCACAGAGTCAGATTTAGATATTTTATTATTTTGATGTTTTTGAAATATAAAGTATTAGAAATAATTATGGAAACATATACAACAGTTACAAACAATGAATAATTATAACTAAATGGTGAAACCATCATTAGTGTAATACTTTATTTAAACAGTTAATACAAAAGACAAGCATGCAAGTAAGTTGTACATTTCACTAATATTTTGTATTTGAGTATTACATCTTACTTTTTTGCTCACATGACTGTGAAACATTGTATTTATGTATTACTGCCTAAAATTCACACAGTTTGTATGATTGCTGTTTGATTTTTTCAGTTTTCTTATATGCCCATAAAGCCCTAATAACATTCATATCACTACTTGTGCATGTTGGGCTGTGGTTACAAGTGTTATATTAATCTCTTTTTTTTTTTTTTCTTCTTCTTCTTTAGTTGTCATTTCACCACATTTTCTGCATACTTGTAATCAACACTGTTTTGCTAGAATGTGAATCCCTGTTCAATAGGTCTTGTTCCTGAGGGAATGACATGATAAATAAGAATCTGTTTGTGCCTGTCAGCAGTTAGGGTGCCATCAGTTTTGTGTAAATCTCCAACACTATTGGCAGAGATGCAGCCCACATTTGTATTAGTCCCTTCACATTGACTGTGATACCATTCTCCTATCTGCCTTTAATCAAACTATCATTGAATGTTGCCAGTCATTTTGAATTTGGGAATCATCTGCAGAGAAAACCTTCTCCCACTTTATTCATCCCATTGTTTGAAATATGATGATCATTTCAACCATTTGGTTTGGTTATCTCTCCTAAAATATGTTTTTTTTTATCAGCTATGCATCTACTGAAGCCACACTGTTCTGTTACATGTCTTAATGTTCTGGAGGTAGCTTTACAGTTAGGTCATTGGTAAGAGTTATTTAATATCACTTTTGAGGGGATTTGGGAACTTGAACTTTTGACTACTTCTGTAATCAAAAGTTCAGCTATTGCTGAAACTTGAAAGTCTACCTTAATTTGTCACATGGAGCAGCCTTCACCAGCCAGAACATTGATTTCCACACATTTTTTAAATGCTATTTCTGCCCTAGGAGCAATGAGAGAATTCAACATACTACAGCTGAAAATAGTATGACTGCCAGGTTTTGGGGGTACCCCCGATTGCTTTTGAGTCTACTTCTATCTTGTTGACAGAAAGGATGGCAAGAGATTACTTAATTCTTCCACCTTCTCCAGATATTGCTGTTCATGCTGGGAGATTTGCCAGTCAGTTACGTAACAGGATAGCTATGCCATGTCCCCCACATTTATCAGATGGCTTACCACCACCAGGAAGAGGTATACTTAGATTCTGAATGACATGTGGGGCTCCAGATTGCAACCTGTGATCAACTTAAACAGATTACAATTTTCTTGGATACATCTGACTCTCACAACAGTTCTCAGATATTTATCTTCGCTCCAACTTTTGTCAGAAGCCTATCAACATTCTCCTCACCAGTTTGAGGATGTGTTAGGACCTTTGCTGATGGCTACTATGGTCAGATTGTTGGCTTCAGTTCTTTTCTTAGTTTCTTGGCTTGTTTGTTGTTGGGACTTATTGGGTAGAGATGCCTAGTCGGAGGGTGTTCGTCTACAGTTTTTTGCCTTCCAGGAATTAAGGGAGGCCCCTTTTCTTCATCCCTTGTTGTTTGCTGGAGTTCCAGAGACCTTGGAATCATGGATAGATGCTGCCCGTTTACATTCTTTCTTATCGTCATTGGCCTCTTGTTTTTCTTTGGTTCCAGCTGGTAGTTTGGGACTGTCGGCTCATCATGTTTTCTGATGCCCAACTTCAGGCCTTCATTCTATTTGTTCCCACAATATATTTCATCCTTATCTTTGCAGATCTTCTGGTAGGATGGATCATTGCCAACATCGGTGACTACCATGTTCTGGGGGGGGTGGGGGGCATGGGAGGACGATTACATCGATTTCTCAACATCTGGACTTCCTTCACCACGGATCCATAGGTACTCCATGTTCTGGAGTCAGGGTTGAACATCCACCTACATTATCCACCCAACCTGTTATTTTTTCACCTTCAACAGATCCGGGGTGAGTGGAACTTCATTCTCAGGCCATAAGAGAGTTGTTAGACAAAAGGGCAGAAGAGAGGATCAATCCTGTTCTTCTGGGATTTTATTCCTGTCCTTTTGTGATGCCCAAGAAAACCGAAGATTGTCGTCCAATTATCGATTTGTCTCGACTCAATCAATTTTTGAATCCTCCTCGTTTTACAATGGAATATTTTCTCAACCTACAATGGCATTTTTAACCCAATCTTTGGATGACCATGTCTGATGTTACTGATGCATATCTTCACATTCCCATAGTAGAGTCATCCTGCTGATTTCTACAATTTATGCATAAGATTTAAGCACTGCAGTTCAGAGCTCTGCTTTTTGGCTTTGCATCAGCACCTTATACAAGCCATTTCTAGCCACCTGCATTCCTTGGGCCTGTGCACACATCATTATATGAACGATTGGCTACTTTTGGACTAATCTCATTAGTTGGCAGAACAACATACCCTGATTCTTCTTTCAGAAGCCACAAAGGCAGGCTTCCTTATCAAAGTACCATTTTATTACCAACTCAATACCTTGTCCATCTGAGTGTCTTCTTCAACACGTACTTAAGTCGGGCTCAGCCGACTACCATAAGACTATAAGGCTATGGAAAGAGCAGTCAGGCTTTTACTTACGTCTCCTTCTCTTACTGAGCGGATGATTGTCTCTCTCTTTTGGGGATATGGGCATCCTTCGAATCTCTCATTCCCTTGGGATGAGCCCATATTAGGTCCCTTCAGTGGTCACTGCATGACCAATAGATCATGAACTCCAATTTATTGGATAATCCAGTTTTCTTACTCAGGAGCAACATCTCAGATCTTGAGTGGTGATTTGATCGGAACAACACTACTATTGGGGGTACCGATTCTACTTCCTTGTCCCGAGATCCATCTGTTCACAATACACCTCTTAAGGATGGGGCACTTATATCCATGGTCAGGAGTTCCAGTGTATTTTCACAGCCTATGAATCTTCTTTTCACATCAACATTCTCGAACTACTTGCTGTACACCAAGCTGTAGTTCAAGGTCTGTCTCTCTTGAAGGGGAAAGTAGTCAGGATCCATTCCGACAATTCCACGGTGGTATCCTATATTTTTCATCAAGGGGGCACACATTCTCAAGATCTTTGTTTTTGAACTATGATTTTTCTCTAATGGGCTCACTCCCATCTTATAAACCTCTTAGCATGCCATTTCCTGGAGTGATAAGTTTAATTACTCATCATTTGTTACTACTAGCACCTTACTTTTAACATTTCCACTTAAAATGCAATACACTGTTACTACTGGTATCTTACTTGTAACATTCCTAATTGCTGAAATTAACCAAGTCCATGGCTGTGATTCTTTACATGAGAGAATGAATGTAATGAGGAATATATTAAATGAGTTAATTCATGTTCATCATCATTGGTGTCTTTCTCAAATGTGAAAATTTTTATTTTTTGTATTTAAATAGGTCAACGAGGTATGTCATTGTACCCATACCTTTGTGTCCTGGATCCAAGTTGCTATGTAGAAATAATGTTGCAGGTAAGTGTTAGATTAACATCATTCTTTTAGTATGTAAATAGGTCAACGAGGTATGTCATTGTACCCATACCTTTATGTCCTGGATCCAGGTTGCTATGTAGAAATAATGTTGCAGGTAAGTGTTAGATTAACATCATTCTTTTAGTATATAAATAGGTCAACGAGGTATGTCATTGTACCCATACCTTTATGTCCTGGATTCAAGTTGCTATGTAGAAATAATGTTGCAGGTAAGTGTTAGATTAACATCATTCTTTTAGTATGTAAATAGGTCAACGAGGTATGTCATTGTACCCATACCTTTGTGTCCTAGATTTAAGTTGCTATGTAGAAACAATGTTGCAGGTAAGTGTTAGATTAACATATTCTTTTAGTATGTAAGTAGGTCAACGAGGTATGTCATTGTATCCATACCTTTATGTCCTGGATCCAAGTTGCTATGTAGAAATAATGTTGCAGGTAAGTGTTAGATTAACATCATTCTATTAGTATGTAAG
>NW_013675273.1:0-7873 GCF_000517525.1 Limulus polyphemus | reverse complement strand
GAGGTATGTCATTGTACCATACCTTTATGTCCTGGATCCAAGTTGCTATGTAGAAATAATGTTGCAGGTAAGTGTTAGATTAACATCATTCTTTTAGTATGTAAATAGGTCAACGAGGTATGTCATTGTACCCATACCTTTATGTCCTGGATCCAAGTTGCTATGTAGAAATAATGTTGCAGGTAAGTGTTAGATTAACATCATTCTTTTAGTATGTAAGTAGGTCAACGAGGTATGTCATTGTACCCATACCTTTGTGTCCTGGATCCAAGTTGCTATGTAGAAATAATGTTGCAGGTATGTGTTAGATTAACATCATTCTTTTAATATGTAAATAGGTCAACGAGGTATGTCATTGTACCCATACATTTGTGTCCTGGATCCAAGTTGCTATGTAGAAATAATGTTGCAGGTAAGTGTTAGATTAACATCATTCTTTTATTTTAACCTTTCCAGGTAAAATAATTGTGTGTCTAACTATCAGTTTAAAGTGTCTTAATATAAATATCTATTTTTAATAGGAAATCAGAAGGCTTGCAGAGACATCTGAAACTTTCAGTCCATCGGTACATTACCTCCATAGAAACCTTGGTGCTAAGGTTATGAACTTGTACACGACATGGATTAAAAAAGAAAATGGGGTGGCTGACAAGGTATGTTTCCTTAGTGCTAAACAGTGCTCATAAGTTTCTAATTTTTACATTTTAGTTACTTTTATAACAATAACTAAAGAATACACATGAACAGCAAGAAATATATTACTTACCTAAGTCCCCCTTTTTTTTGCTGTAGACTTTCAATGAAACTTAAACCTACTTTTTTATTCTAATGGTACTACTACAGTAAATAATTTTTTATCTAATTAAATAATACACCTCATAACACAGAATAATAACAAGCACAAAGTAAACAATGTCCTATAACTATCATAATTTTTTGGCTTTCTAACTACGTGAAAGGAGCCTTTAAAAATTCAACTAAGCTTGTCAATGTGATTCCTGGGAGAAAAAGTTTCAATCTGGAGGTGGAATAGACAAATTTCTACACAGAAACCAACGTAATATAATATTTCATTTGATAGATTAAAACTTTGGCTTTCTGTTGATTATAAGTAATAGTATAAAATGTCGGTGAAAACTATTGTCAATTTGTGAAAGAGAATATGTGACATTTATCTGCCATAATTGTACTTCATATTGATATTACACATCCATTTTGTCAGCACACCCACAGTTGTTTTAGATAAAAATTTGTGGACTGCCATGGAATAGATATCCATACCATTGGTGTCTTTTATAAGGCTCGTGAATCATTTAATTGAGTTAACATGGCTTCTGCTGAATTTCTGTGGCAAATATTGACCTTTATAAACTTTTTGCAACAATTCACAGTGGAGGTCACTTATGAGTTTAGCATGAACAGACCATACTATCTGGGCTCATCATATCCTAATACTTTGAGTAATATATTCCAGTATTGTAACAAACTGTTTAGAGGATAAAAGTGGACAACCTTACACAGTTTTCTAATAGTTACAAACTAGAAATTTAGCTTTGAAGTAATTTATTTGCATTAACTTACATACTGTCACCTCTTTGCTCCAGCAGTTTGAGTTTCTATGAAATATTTTTTCCAGGTGTCTGCACTGTATGATAAGTATCTGGAATATTACGTTAATCCCCATCTCACAACAACATTTCCTCCTAGACGCTTCTGGCAGAAGTTGAAAACTGTGTACTTTCATGGACCAACTATTGTAAGTGTGGATCTAACATGTAGTCTTTTCTAACTTTTCTGAGTTTAATGCAAGTAGAATATTTAAAATATGCTTCTTTTCCTCTACTTTTAAGTTCTTTTGATTCCTTGAATAAGTTTAATGATCTTATTCAATTTTATTCTTATTTCCTACCTCAATTTCCTTTTTGCAAAGTCTTTATCAACCTATAATTTTTGTATTTTTTGATAATTTCATTCATGTGGTAATTTGATATTTCACGTTATGTGTACATTAATAAGGCCTCCAAACCAATTACTTTAGCCATGTAGTAGAAATTATAATAGCTACCTAGTGTAACATGGTCCATAATGAAAAATAGTAGCATTTAGGATCCTGAAAAAAATGTTTCAGACATTGAAGTCAATCCAGATGTTCAAGCACTTTTGAAGAGCAGCCTTGTTTTAATCAAGGATAAACCCAGAAATGTGTGTGGTACTATTTCTAAGAAGAGAGACATGTTATGTAGGCAGGGAGTGTTTGTAATGACTGTATAAGTATACCAACCAATGCATGTGATATGGAAGAAGTTAAAAAACTAAAAGGCATAGTTTTAAAGTAGAAATAGATGATAAAAGAACAGAATGAAAAGGAACTGGATGAACCCTTAAAAAATAAGCACACAATCATATATATACAAATACATGCATATATTTATATCATATCAAAATAAGATAAGAAAGGGAATGAAAGCAATTAACATTTGATAGAATAGAAATAAATATACAAAACATGCATTAGAACATGCAACTGTATGTAACAGAAATGAAAAACTATGATAAATCAAACTGATAATAGAAAGGCATGTAACAAACTAAATCATACAAAAATGTAAAAATTGGTGTAAAGAGCAGAGCACTACGTACAAGGTTCTATAATATAATTTCTCACAGGATTATTGCACTATCTATGTCAGTTTTGGTCATTCATTCTTGTTAGAAAATAAGAGAGCATGTAGCCTCCAGGTATCACGTGACCTGTTAATGGTTGCCCTCCTTGACATAATGTGTTTTACTTTTCAACTATCTTTTCCATAAGAATGCATATGTGATATTATAGAGAAATGATCCAGAACAGTAGGCAAGTAGAGCAAGAGGAACTTAGCTAATTTCTTGACTAATGTTCTACTTTAAATCTGTATACACTTGTATTCATTAAAATTTTGTTGTTACAAATAAAGCTCTGAATACAGAATCTGAATCCTCCCCTATACTGGTACAGATATGTCAATGACACCTTTGCTGGTTTCACTTCTACTGAACACATACACACTTTTTTGAACACATAAATTCCATTCACCCCAACATTAGATTCACCACTGAACACAAAAATAACAAACAATTATATTTTCTTAACCTCAACATTATTAGGTCCATCACATGGTTCAAAACCAAAATTCACCAAGAAATCACTTGCACGGGAATTCCACCCATGAATCCAAACAAAATATCAATATATTAAAAAACCTTATAGACACAGCTTCAAGATTTTGCTCAACTGACTAAATAGATGAAGAAACCAACTTTATAAAGCATTCCTTCATTCACACCAACAAATTTACACACAACCACCAGAACAAAAACCTCAAAACTCAACTCACAAACAAAATTGACACTAATACACCAATTAACAGTACAACATTATACTGCAGTTAACCATTTATCTCTGACATCAGTTCAAAAATAATCAACATTTGGAGAAAACTTACCATTAAACATAAAATTCACCCCAAAACCTGGCCCTTAACTAAAATCATTATGAAATAAAAATTACATAGAATCACACAAAACCAATGTAATTTATAAAATAATGTGCAATAACTGTCAAGAATTGTACATCGGAGAAACTGGAAGTAATTGGAAATCAGATTTACTGAACATAATTAAGAAAAAATTACAGTGTTTTGTATAGATATACTGTAGTGTTTTGAGTTACAATGGTGGTAAACATGGGAGGGATTGATGTTTGGTTCTTTGTTTAAACAAAGAATAAAGGAAGCTATCTTAATTGAACAAAACAGCACCACCCTAAACCAACACCCAGGGTACCAAGATACCTATACTAGACTGTGAAGCAGTCTCCATTCACGTGACCTCTTTGTACCATACTGTATATTTATTCATGTGTCTCAGTAAACTACTTGTATCTGAAGATGACATAATTTTATCGAAACGTCGTACATTTATCATAAAATTTTCTTCATTACTCCGTAAAGCTGTCTCCCGACTTTTATTTTATATACATATTTGTTATAATTTACCAATAACAATTTAAAATATTCAAGAAACACAACTTAATTTTTCAGTCAAACATAATTCTATATATTTCTTATTTGTTTCCTGACATAGGTTTTATTTTCCACATTTAACTGTAGTTAGATTATGTTTCTAACTTCTTCCTCCCTTTTTCAAAGAATAAAGATATTTTGTGATCATGACTTACTTAATGAACAGAGATGCAAGAAGGAATCAGTTACATTCTGATTCATTGTATTTGTGTAAAAGCTAGTAAAACATTTGGCTGATTTATGTTTCAACTATAATATTTCACTGTGTGAAAGCTAGTAAAATTTGGCTGATTT
Organism: Limulus polyphemus; assembly: GCF_000517525.1. Lineage (NCBI taxonomy): Eukaryota > Metazoa > Arthropoda > Merostomata > Xiphosura > Limulidae > Limulus > Limulus polyphemus. The sequence continues at coordinate 3,518 of NW_013675273.1, read as the reverse complement.
GTGTTTCAACTATAATATTTCACTGTGTGAAAGCTAGTAAAAATTTGGGTGATTTATGTTTGAACTATAATATTTCACTGTGTGAAAGCTAGTAAAACATTTGGGTGATTTATGTTTGAACTATAATATTTCACTGTGTGAAAGCTAGTAAAAATTTGGGTGATTTATGTTTCAACTATAATATTTCAATGCGTGAAAGCTAGTAAAAATTTGGGTGATTTGTGTTTCAACTATAATATTTCAATGTGTGAAAACTAGTAAAACATTTGGCTGATTTGTGTTTCAACTATAATATTTCACTGTGTGAAAACTAGTAAAACATTTGGCTGATTTATGTTTCAACTATAATATTTCAGTGCATGAAAGTGTAAATCAGCTCTTGAAAAATGTGATGGATCTGAAGATTGGCATTGTTTTCCTGAGCCAGTTTAGAAATATGTATGTATGTATAAGATGACTTTCTCTGTATGTATGCTTTATTATTGAACATCATTGTGCCAACTTATTAATAGCTAAGTTTCTAGACTAGTTCTAATTTTTTAGTAAAATATCTGGCTTAATGAAGAAGACTCATTATGGAATCAATATCTGGCTTAATAAAGAAGAATCATTATGGAGTCAATATCTGGCTTAATGAAGAAGACTCATTATGGAATCAATGTCTGGCTTAATAAAGAAGACTCATTATGGAATCAATGTCTGGCTTAATAAAGAAGACTCATTATGGAATCAATGTCTGGCTTAATAAAGAAGACTCATTATGGAATCAATGTCTGGCTTAATAAAGAAGACTCATTATGGAATCAATGTCTGGCTTAATAAAGAAGACTCATTATGGAATCGAAAATTTTATAGATCTTCTTCCTATTTTATTTCCATCAAATTTTTCTTATACATTTTATAGTAATAAAAAACAATTAGAAATAATTAATTTATTGTGGCTTATTATTTCAGGACTCTGAAGAAGTTTGCTGGCCACATCACGTACTATTGGGAGTAAGTAACATATTGTATACAGTTCTGTGGGCTCTTTTATATAGTTTTCTTTGCAGTGAAATTCATATAAAAGTAATGGTAAAACCAAAATTGTTGTAACACTTTCAGTATTGTTTTAATCTATGTATTGTTATAATACTTGTATTGTTGAATAATTGAATATAGCTAATTTGTTCTCAAAGGAATATTTGTTAGAAACAGTCATGATACCTGATAGTGGTAATACTGATAATATTTTCAATGAAAAGGTCACTGATAAATCATTGTAAATTTGCTGGTTTTATTATGAGGTGATGACTACTTCAATCACAAAATAAAGTTTTGAAAGAAACATTAAGGAATATCTAGTCAGGTTGAAACTGACTAAGATGGAATTTTTAATTAAAAAAACTAAAATTCTGAGGTGACAAGAAGTGATTTTTCATGTTATTTCAGGACAGTGACTTACAACAAGATTTTACAGTTTCACAACCTGGAAATGATAGAAGTACTTCATAAAGTTGTAGATATTTTTTAAAGCAGAAAACAGATAATACTTTCCAAGTCTATACACGTTTCATGCAACATGGTTTTGTATATTCACTGTGAAAAGAAAAAGTCAGGGGGATGTCTCTGGTCTGTAAAAGGTTAAATGGCTACAGCAAAGTCCAAGCAGTTTATTATCATCTTACCAATGACAAAAGATTTCTGAAATGGTGCAGAGCAACTTGTAGAAGTATTTTTAGGGGATTTATTGTGGTTGTAGCTATAATAGTAAGTTAGGTACAGAGAGCCCAGAAAAGTGCCAACGTGAACTCTGTGTACTGATGTGTTGACAACACTGTACCCCAAGGAAATAATATAGAATCAAGAAAAGTGCCAATGTGAACTCTGTGTACTGATGTGTTGACAACACTGTACCCTAAGGAAATAATATAGAATCAAGAAAAGTGCCAATGTGAACTCTGTGTACTGATGTGTTGACAACACTGTACCCCAAGGAAATAATATAGAATCAAGAAAAATGCCAAGGTGAACTTTACTGACAGTTTTACCCCAAGCCAAGGTGAACTCTGTGTACAGATGTGCTGATACCACTGTACCTTCAGGAAATACCATCTTGTACAGAATGGATGACAATAACTTCAAGCATCTAGCATCATTTCCAAGAAAACACACAATTCTTCCATAAGATGCTGATTCATGCGATACCATTTAATATACTTACCAGTTAAATTACCAGATGTATCTCTCATGGACTTTCAGGAATTTTGATTGCTCAAATGGGCCATTGGGTCCCATCATCCTTGTTCTATTGATGGATTTGAAAAACCATAAAGAAGAACAACATTAAATGGGCTGTCGAAAGCTGTCATCCATGTTCTATTGATGGACTTGAGGAATCATAAAGAAGAACAACATTAAATGGGCTGTCGGAAGCTGTCATCCTTGTTCTATTGGTGGACTTGAGGAATCATAAAAAAGAACAACATTAAATGGGCTGTCGGAAGCTGTCATCCATGTTCTATTGATGGACTTGAGGAATCATAAAAAGAACAACATTAAATGGGTTGTCAGAAGCTGTCATCCATGTTCTATTGATGGACTTGAGGAATCATAAAGAAGAACAACACTAAATGGACTGTTGGAAGTTATCATCCATGTTCTATTGATGGACTTGAGGAATCATAAAAAGAACAACATTAAATGGGCTGTTGGAAGTTATCATCCATGTTCTATTGATGGACTTGAGGAATCATAAAAAGAACAACATTAAATGGGCTGTTGGAAGTTATCATCCATGCCCTATTGAGGAATCATAAAAAAACAATATTAACTTCATTGTGTTGAGTGAAAGTCTCCTGTGGTAAATTATTGCATATAGAACACAATTGTTGGTGAAAGACATGGCTGTAAGACTAAGGCACCTTGTTATCAAGTAATATTCCATAATGTAGTAGAGATTAACTAGAGAAAATTGTTCAGTTTGACAAATATTTTAAAAAACGTATAAATCATTTAACAGTGCATTGCCCTAGCTTTGATCCAGATATACCTACTTACTTCTGGATAGAACAGTACCTCAGTCATATAGAAAAGAATGAGGAATATGTTTATCTGAGTACACTTAGGTGTGTGTACTGGGAAGTCTTGTATGTCTCATGAAAGTAAAACATAACAGTCATGGAAAAAGCAATATTTTTACATTTGTAGTCCATCAAAATATTAGCTGTATTTTATCAAGAAGATAATAACATTTAGAACTTAAAATGATTTAAAATGACGTTGTGTAAAACATCTGTTTACAATTAAAAGGAACACAGTGTTAAAATCATAACACAATAAATAGTTATCAAAAACAAGGACTTGCCCTAAATAAAGACTACACATGTTTCAGTATCCTATGAGACCATCTTCAGGAGTAACGGTAGAAGGCATGGTTGAGACTTATATACGCACATAATCATTTACTTTCCTATAATAACATCTAGGCTTAAACTAACCAGAGTAACAAAATATCTAACCAGTAATTTATTATTTCT
>NW_013675272.1:8172-22054 GCF_000517525.1 Limulus polyphemus | reverse complement strand
AGAGTAAAAATACCGTTATCATAGTCAAAGAAATCAAGTGCAAGAAGGACTAAAAAGACCATTATAAAAGTCATTAAAATCTAGTGTAAGAAGGACTATAAGATCTTTATAATAGTCGAAAAAATATAGTGTAAGAATGACTAACAAGCTCGTCATTAGAGTTAAAAAAATATTGCGAAAGAAGAACTAAAAATACGGTTATCTATGTCAAAAAAACTAGTGCGTGAAGGACTAAAACGACCAATATGAAAGTCATTAAAATCTAGAGTAAGAAAGACTAAAAAGACCGTTATCAAAGTCAAAAAAATCTATTGTAAGAAGTACTAAAGACCGTTATCAAAGACATCAAATCTAATGTAAGAATGACTTAAAAGATCGTTATCAAAGACGGCAAAATATAGTCTAAGAAGGCCTAAAAAGACAGTTATGAAAATCGACAAAATCTAGTGGAAAAAAAACTAAAAACACGTTATCAAAGTCAACAAAATCTAGTGGAAAATGGGCTAAAAAATACCGTTATGAAAGTTGATAAAATCTAGTGGAAGAAAAACTAAAAACCCGTTATCAAATTCAACAAAATCTAGTGAAAAGAGGCTAAGAATACCGTTATCAAATTCATCAAAATCTAGTGTAGAAAGGGCTAAAAAGACCATTATCAAAGTCGACAAAATGTCGTGTAAGGAGGACTAAAAAGACCGTTATCAAAGACGACAAAATCTAGTGTAAGAAGGAAGAAAAAGACCTTTATCAAAGTCAACAAAATTTGTGTAAGTAGGAATAAAAAGACCGTTATAAAAGTCAACAAAATGTAATGGAAGAAAGACTAAAAGACCGTTATAACAATCGTAAAAAATAGTGAAAGAAGGACTAAAAGATTGTTTTTAAGGTTAACAAACTATAGGGGAAGAAGGACTAAATAAACCGTTATCAAAGTTAACAAAATCTTGATAACGGTATTTTTATCTTTTTTTCCAGTAGATTTTGTTGATTTTATAATGGGTTTTTATTTTTCCTCCACTAGATTTTGTCGACTTTCATAACAGTCTTTTTAGGCTTTCATAGACTAGATTTTATTATCTTTAATAACCGTCTTTTTAGTCCTTCTTACACTACATTTTATTATCTTTAATAACGGTCTTTTTATTCCTTCTTACACTACATTTTACTGGCTTGCATAATGGTCTTTTTAATCCTTTATACACTAGATTTTGTTGAATTTGATAATGGCCTTTTTAGTCCTTCTTACACTAGATTTTATCGACTTTTATAAGAGACTTTTTTGATCTTCTTACACTAGATTTTAATGACTTTCATAATGGTCTCTTTAACCCTTCAGGCACTAGATTTTGTTGACATTGATAACGGTTCTTTTAGTTCTATGTACACTCGATGTTTTCGACTTTTTATAACGGTATTTTTAGTAATTCTTACACTAGATTTTTTGACATTCTTAATGGTATTTTTAGTTTTTTACACTAGATTTTGTTGACTTAGTTAACTGTCTTTTTAGTCCTTACACTAGATTTTTATTATTTTTAATAACGGACTTTTTAGTCCTTCTTACACTAGATTTTGTTGACTTTGATAATGGTCCTTTTAGTCCTTCTTACACTAGATTTTGTTGACTTTGATAATGGTCTTTTTAGTCCTTCTAACACTAGATTTTATCGACATTTAAAATGGACTTTTTATACTTCCTATACTAGATATTTTCGACTTTGATAACGGTATTTTTAGCCCTTTTTCCACTAGATTTTGTTGATTTTAAAACGGGTTTTTATTTTTCCTCCACTAAATTTTGTCTACGTTCAGAACAGTCTTTTTATGCCTTCTTAGACTAGATTTTGTCGACTTTGGTAACAATCTTTTTAGTCTTTTTTACACTGGATTTTAATGACTTTGATAACGGTATTTTTAGTCCTTCTTGCACTAGATTTTGTTGACTTTAGTGTAAGAAGAACTAAAAGACCATTATCAAAGTCATTAAAATCTAGTGTAAGAAAGACTAAAAAGACCATTATCAAAGTCAACAAAATATAGTCTAAGAAGGACTGAAAAGACAGTTAACTAAGTCAACAAAATCTAGTGTAAAAAAGACTAAAAAAGACATTATGAATGTCAAAAAATCCAGTGTAAGAATTACTAAAAAGACCGTTATCAAAAGTCGAAAACATCGAGTGTAAGAAGGAATAAAAAACCGTTATAAAAGTCATCAAAATCTAGTGTAAGAATTACTAAAAAGACCGTTATCAAAAGTCGAAAACATCGAGTGTAAGAAGGACTAAAAGACCTTTATCAAGTCAACAAAATTTAGTGTAAGATGGAGTAAAAATACCGTTATCATAGTCAAAGAAATCAAGTGCAAGAAGGACTAAAAAGACCATTATAAAAGTCATTAAAATCTAGTGTAAGAAAGACTAAAAAGACATTTATGAAAGTCTACAAAATCTAATGGATGAAACACTAAAAACCCGTTATAAAGTGAACAAAATCTAGTGGAAAAAAATGATAAAAATACCGTTATTAAAGTCGAAATAATCTAGTGAAAAAAAAGATAAAAAAATACCGTTATCAAAGTCAACAAAATCTAGTGCAAAAAGGACAAAATATGCCATTATGAAAGTCATTAAAATCTAGCGTAAGAATTACCAAAAAGACCGTTATCAAAGTTGAAAAAACCACTATAAGAAAAACTAAAAGACCGTTATCAAAGTCGAAAAAATATAGTGTAAGAATGACCAAAAAGACCGTTACGAAATTCTATAAATTCTAGTGTAAGAATGACTAAAAAGACCCTTATCAAAATCGAAAAAATGTCGTGTAAGAATCACTAAAAATATCGTGTTCAAAGTCGACAAAATCTAGTGAAAGAAACACTAAACAGACCATTATGAATGTCAAAAAATCTAGTGTAAGAAGTACTAAAAAGACCGTTATGAAAATCGAAAAAATCTTGTGTATGAAGGACTGAAAAGACCACTATCAAAGTTAACAAAATCTAGTCGAAGAAGGACAAAAAAGACAGCTATCAAAGTTAACAAAATCTAGTGGAAGAAGGACAAAAAATAGATATCAAAGTCAAAAAATCTAGTGTAAGAAGTACTAAAAGATCGTTATCAAAGTTTAAAATCTAGTGTAAGAATTACTTAAAAGACCATTATCTAAGTCGACAAAATGTAATGTAAGAAGGACTAAAAGGAAAATTATCAAAGTCGATAAAATCTACTGTAAGAAGGACTAAAAGATCGTTATCAAAGTTTCAAAATTTAGTGTAAGAATTACTTAAAAGACCATTATCAAAGTCGACAAAATGTAATGTAAGAAGGACTAAAAGGAAAATTATCAAAGTCGATAAAATCTACTGTAAGAAGGACTAAAAGAACGTTATCGAAGTGGACAAAATCTAGTGGAAGAAGGACTAAAAAGATCGTTATCAAAGTCATCAAAATCTAACGGAAAAATTACTAAAAAGACTGTTATAAAAGTTGAAAAACCCTAGTATAAGAAGTAATAAAAACACGATTATCGAAGTCAAGAAAACTAGTGTAAAACGGAATGAAAAAACGTTTTCAAAGACAACAAAATCTAGTGCAATAATGACTAAAAGTCTGTTATACCAGTCGACAAAATATAGTGTAAGATGGACTAAAAATACCGTTATCAAAATGAAAAAAATCTGTGTAAGAAAGACAAAAAGACTGTTATGAAAGTCGATAAAATTTAGTGTAAAAAAGGATTAAAAAGACCGTTATCAAAGTCGATAAAATTTAGTGTAAAAAAGGATTAAAAAGACCGTTATCAAAGTCGACAAATTCTAGTTTAAGAAGGACTAAAAAGACCATTATGAAAGTCGACAAAATCCAGTGTAAGAAGGACTAAAAAGTCCGTTATCAAAGTAAAACAAATCTAATGGAAGAAGGACTAAAAGACCGTTAGATCAGTCCACAAAATATAGTGGAAAAAGGACTAAAAAGACCGTTATCAAAGTCATCAAAATCTAGCGGAAGAAGGACTAAAGAGTCTGTTATCAAATTTGAAAAACTCTAGTGTAAGAAGTTATAAAAACACGATTATCGAAGTCAAGAAAATCTAATAGTATTAGGAATAAAAGACTGTTATAACAGTCGACAAAATATAGTGTAAGAAGGAATAAAAAGACCGTTATAAAAATCAACAAACTCTAATGATAGAAGGACTAAAAGACCGTTATAACAATCAACAAAATAAAGTGAAAAAGGACTAAAGATCGTTATCAAAGTTAACAAAATCTAGCGGAAGAAGGTATATAAGGACCGTTATCAAAGTTAACAAAATCTAGTGGATGAAAGACTCAAAAGACTGATATCAAAGTTAAACAAATCTAGTGTATGAAGGATTAAAAAGACCAATATGGAAGTCAAAAAAATTTAGAGTAAGAAGGAATAAAAAGACCACTATCAAAGTCAACAAAATGTAATGTAAGAAACACTAAAAAGACCGCTATCAAACTCAACAAAATCTAGTAAAGAATATATAAAAAGACCGTAATCAAAGTCATCAAAATCTAGCGTAAGAAGGACTAAAAAGACTGTTATTAAAGTTGAAAAACTCTAGTGTAAGAAGTAATAAAAACACGATTATCAAAGTCAAGAAAATCTGGTGGAATAAGGACTAAAAGACTGTTATAACAGTCGAAAAAATATAGTTAAGAAGGAATAAAAACCATTATAAAAGTCAACAAAATCTAGCAGATGAAGGACTAAAATTATCGTTATCAAAGTCGAAAAAATCTAGTGGAAGAAGGACTAAAAGACCGTTATAACAGTCGCCCAAATTCAGTGTAAGAAGGAATAAAAAGATCGTTATAAAAGTCAACAAAATCTAATGATAGAAGGACTAGAAGGCTGTTATAACAATCGGCCAAATATAGTTAAAAAAAGGACTAGAAGATCGTTATCAAAGTAAACAAATTCTAGCGGAAGAAGGACTAAAAAGACCGCTATCAAAGTTAACAAAATCTAGTGGAAGAAGGACAAAAAAGACCGTTATAAAAGTCAACAAAATCTAGCGGATAAAGAACTAAAAGTACTGTTATCAAAGTCAACAAAATCTAGTGGAAGAAGGAAAAAAAGACCGTTAGAACAGTCGACATAATATAGTATATGACTGAATAAAAAGACCGTTATAAAAGTCAACAAAATCTAAAGATAGAAGGACTAACATACCTTTATAATAATCGACAAAATATAGTGAAAGAAGGACTAAAAAAACCGTTATCAAAGTCATCAAAATCTAGTGGATCAAAGACAAAAAAGACAGATATCAAAGTTAAACAAATCTATTGTAAGAATGACTAAAAAGACCGATATGAAAGTAAAAAAAAATCTAGTGTAAGAAGGCTTAAAAAGACCACTATCCTAGACTATAAAATCTAGTGTAAGAAGGACTAAAAGATCGTATTCAAAGTCGACAAAATCCAGTGTTAGAAGGGCTAAAAAACTATTATCAAAGTCGAAAAGATGGAGTGTAAAAAGGACTAAACTACCATTATCAAAGTCGACAGAATCTAGAGTAAGAAGAACTAAAAATACCATTACGAATGTCAAAAGAATCTAGTGTAAGAATTACTAAAAAGACCGTTATCAAAGGCAGCAAGATCTAGTGTAAGAAGGAATAAAATGCCGTTTTTAAACTCGACAAAATCTAGTGGAAGAAGGACTAAAAAGACCGTTATCAAAGTCATCAAAATCTAGCGGATGAAAGACTAAAAGACTGTTAAAAATGTTGAAAAACTCTATTGTAAGAAAGACAAAAAGACCGTTATGAAAGTCGAAAAAGTGTAAGAAGGACTAAGAAGACCATTATCAAAGTCCACAAAATGAAATGTAAGAAGGACTAAAAGATCGTTATAAAAGTTAACAAAATCTATCGGAAGAAGGACTAAAAAGACCGTTATCAAAGTTAACAGAATCTAGTGGACAAAAGACTAAAAAGACAGATATCAAAGCCAAACAAATCTGGTGTAAGAAGGAATAAAAAGACCGATATGAAAGTCAACAAAATCTAGTGTAAGAAGGATTAAAAATACCATTATCCAAGTCTATAAAATCTAGTGAAAGAAGAACTAAAAGATCACTATCAATGTCAACAAAATCTAGCGGAAGAAGGACTAAACAGACCATTATCAAAGTTATAAAAATCCAGTGGAAGAAGGACTAAAAAGACAGATATCAAAGTAAAAAAATCTAGTGGAAGAACGACTAAAAAGATCGTTATCAAAGTCAACAAAATCTAGTGGAAGAATGTATATAAAAAAAAACGTTTTCAAATTCAAGAAAATCTAGTTGAAGAAAGACTAAAAAGACAGATATCAAAGTCAACAAAATCTAGTGAAAGAAAGACTAAAAATACCGTTATTAAAGTCATCAAAATCTAGCGGGAGACGGGCTAAAAAGACCATTATCCAAGTCAATAAACTCTAGTGTAAGAAGGACTAATGTGATGTTGTATCTAACCTGGTTGTGGCAGGAGTTGTTATAAAACTTTAATATGTTGCTGAATTTAACCGAGTACTGTCAGGTGTTGTTTTAAGCTTTAAATGTGTTGTTTTATCTAAACTGGTACTGGAACGGGTTGTTGTAAGTCTTTAATACATTGCTGTAACTATCCGAGTAATGGCAAAAGTTGATTGTAACAAACCTGATACTGGCCGGGGTAGTTGTATTTCTTTATTTTTTTGTTGTATCTAACCTGGTACTGCACGAATTGTTGAATGTCTTTATTGTATTGTTGAATCTAACCTGGTACTGGCAGAAGTTGTTGTAAATCTTTAATGTGTTTGTGTTTCTAACCTGGATATGGGCAGTGGTTTTTGTAAGTCTTCAATTTGTTGTTGTATCTAACTGTCTACTGATAAAGGTTGTTGTAAGTCTTTAATGTGTTGTTGTATCTAATCTGGTACTGGTACGGGTTCTTTAAGGTCTTTAATGTGTTTTAAATCTAACCTAGTTCTGGCAGGAATTGCTGTAAGTTTTGAATGTGTTGATGTATCCAACTCGGTACTGACAAAGATTGTTGTAAGTCTTTAATGTGTTGTTGTATCTAACCTGGTAATATCACGGGTTGTTGTTAGTCTTTAATGAGTTTTGCATCTAACCTGGTACTGGCACGGGTTGTTTAAAATCTTTAATGTGTTGTTGTATCTAACCTGGTACTACCACGGGTTGTTGAAAGTCTTTAATGTGTTGTTGTATCTAACCTGGTACTGGCACGGGTTGTTGAAAGTTTTAAATGTTTTGTTGTATGGACCCTGGTACTGGCACGGGTTTTTGAAAGTCTTTAATGTTTTATTCTAATTTTTCTTCTACTGGCACGGGTTGTTGAAATTCTTTAATGTGTTTTGTATCTAACTTAGTACTGGCAAGAATTGTTGTAAGTCTTTATTGTGTTGTTCTATCTAACATGGTACGGTCAGGGGTTGTTATAAGTCTTTAATGTGTTGTTGTATCTAACTTCGTACTGGCACGAGTTGTTGAAATCTTTATTGCGTTGTTGTATCTAACCTGGTACTGGCCGGGGTTGGATACAATTCTTTAATGTTTTGTTGTATCTAACCTAGTACTGCACGGGTGTTTGAAAGTCTCTAATATGTTGTTGGATTTAACCTGGTATTGGCATTCATTAAATACTTAAAACAACTTTTGCCATTTCCCGGGTAGATACAACAATGTATTAAAGACTTACAACAACCCATATAAAACAACATATTAAAGACTAATAACAACCCCTGCTCGTACAAGGTTAGACACAATAACATATTAAAGACTTACAACAACCCGTGCAGTACCAGGTCAGATACAACAAGACATTAAAGACTTTCAAAAACCAGTGCCAATACCAGGTTACATACAACAACAAAATAAAGAATTACAACTACCCCGGCCAGATCCACGTTTGAAACAACAACGCATAAAATACTTAAAACAACTTTTGCCCCTTCCCGGTTAGATGAAACAATATATTAAAGACTTTCAACAACCCGTGCCCATACCAGGTTAGATACAACAACACATTAAGAACTTACAACAACCCCTGCCAGTACTCGGTTAAATTCAACAACACATTAAACACTTACAACAACCATTGCAAATACCAGGTTAGATAAAACAACATATTAAAGACTTATTATAACTCGTGCCAGTACCAGGTTAGATACAACAACTTTGCAAGTTCCAGGTTAGATACAACTAACATTAACGACTTAAAACTACCCCTGTCCGTTCCAGGTTAGAAACAACAACACAATAAAGACTTACAACAACTTCTGCCAGTACCAGGTTATATACAACAACACATTAAATATTTCAACAACCCGTGCCAGTACCATGTTAGATACAGAAATGGATTAAGTACTTACAACAATACCTGCTAGTACCAAGTTAGATACAAGAAGACATTAAAGACCTAAAACAACCCATGCAAGTACTACGTTAGATACAACAACACATTAAAGACCTACAACAACCTTTGTCAGTTCCGAGTTAGATTGAACAACAAATTAAAGACTAACAACAACCCATGGAAGTATCCGATTAGTTTGAACAAAACAATAAAGTCTTAGAATAAACCCTGCCAGTACCAGCTTAAATACAACAACACATTAAAGACTTATAATAAGCCCTGCCCATAATAGGTTAGAACACAACACAATAAACACTTACAACAACTCCTTCCAGTACCAGGGTAGATACAGAACGCATTAAGGACTTTCCACAACCGGTGCCAATACCAGGTTAGATACTACAACATACTAAAGAATTACCGCTACCCCAGCCAGTACCAAGTTTGATACAACAACATATTAAATACTTAAAACAACTTTTTCCCGTAGCCGGTTACATAAAACAATGTATTAAAGACTTACAACAACCATTGCCAGTACCAGGGGAGTTATTTTAAGTCTTTAAGGTGTGGTTGTATCTAACCTGGTACTGGGAGGAGTTGTTGAAAATTTTCAATCTGTTGTTGTTTCTAGCTTAGAACGTACAGGGGTTGTTATAAGTCTTTAATGTGTTGTTGTACCTAACCTAGTACTTGCAAAAGTTATTTTTAAACCTTTAATGTGTTGTTGTATTTAACCTGGTACTGACAAAGTTTGTTGTAAGTCTTTAATATGTTGTTGTATCTAACCTGGTAATGTCACGGGTTGTTGAAAGTCTTTAATGTTTTGTTGTATTTTCCCTTCTACTGGCACGGGTTGTTGTAAGTCTTTAATGTGTTTTGTATCTAACCTAGTACTGGCAGGAATTGTTGTAAGTCTTAATTGTGTTGTTGTATCTATCCTGATACTGGCAGGGTTTATTGTAAATATTTATTGTGTTGCAGTATCTAACCTGGTACTGGCACGGGTTGTTGTAAGTCTTTAATGTTTTTTGTATATAGCCTCGTACTGGCAGGAATTGTTGTAAGTATTTAATGTGTTGCCGAATTTAACCGAGTACTGGCAGGGGTTGTTGTTAGTTTTAAATGTGTTGTTGTATCTAACCTGATATTGGCAGGAGTTCTAGTTAATCTTTAATATGTTATTGTGTCTGTAATAGTACGAGTAGAGGTTGTTATAAGTCTTTAATGTGTTGTTTTATCTCTCCTGATTCGGGCATGTTTTTGTTTAAGTTTTTAATGTGTTTTTGTATCAATCCTGGTACTGGCACGGGTTTGTTGAAATATTTATTTCGTTGTTGTATCTAACCTGGTACTGGTAGGAGTTGTTGTAAGTTTTTAATTTGTTGTTGTATCTATCCTGATACTGGCCGGGTTTGTTGTAAATATTTATTGTGTTATAGTATCTAACCTGGTACTGGCAGGGGTTGTTGTAAGTCTTTAGTGTGTTGTTGTAACTAACCTGGTACTGGCCGAGGATGTTATAAGTCTTTAATGTGTTAGTGTATCTAACCTAATACGGGCAAGGGTTGTTATAAGTATTTAATGTGTTGTTGAATCTAACCTGGTACTGGCAAGAATTTTTGAAAGTCTCTAATGTTTTGCAGTTTCTAACCTGGAACGGTCAGGGGTTGTTTAAAGTCTTTAATGTGTTGTTGTACAAAACCCAGTACTTGCAAGTTTGTTTTTAAGTCTTTAATGTGTTGTTTTATCTCTCCTGGTACTGGCAATGGTTGTTGAAATATTTATTTCGTTTTTGTATCTAACCTGATACTGGCAGGAGTTGTTGTAAGTTTTAAATTTGTTGTTGAATCTAACCGGGTACTGGCAGAGGTTGTTGTAAGTATTTAATGTGTTGTAGTAACTAACCTGGTACTATCCGGTGTTGTTATAAATCTTCAATTCGTTCTTGTATCAGTTATGATACTTCCAAAAGTTGATTTTAAGTGTTTAATGTGTTATTGTATCAATGCTGGTACCGGCAGAAGTTGTTGTAAATCTATAATGTTTTGTTGTATCTAACCTGGTAATGGCACGGGTTGTTGAAGGTCTTTAATGTGTTGTTGTACTGCCACGGGTTGTTGAATGACTTTAATGTGTTTTTGTATCTAATCTGGTATTAGCACGGGTTGTTGAAAGTCTTTAATGTGTTGGTGTATTTACCCCAGTACTGTAACGGGGTGTTGAAAGTCTATAATGTGTTGTTGTATCTAACCTGGTAATGACACGGGTTGTTGAAGTACTTTAATGTGTTGTTGTATCTAGCATGGTACTGCCACGGGTTGTTGAATGACTTTAATGTGTTTTTGTATCTAACCTGGTACTAGCAGGAATTGTTGAAAGTCTTTAATGTGTTGATGTATTTACACTAGTACTGTAACGGGTTGTTGAAAGTCTTTAATATGTTTTTGTATCTAACCTATTACTGGCAGGAGTTGTTGTAAGTCTTTAATGTGTTGTTGTAATTAACCTGGTACTGGCCGGTGTTTTTATAAATCTTTAATGAGTTCTTGTATCAATTATAGTACTTCCAAGGTTTGTTTTTATGTCTTTAATGTGTTATTGTATCTCACCTGGTACCGGAAGGAGTTGTTGTAAGTCTATAATGTGTTGTTGTATCTAACCTGCTAATGACACGGGTTGTTGAAGATCTTTAATGCGTTGTTGTATCTAACATGGTACTGCCACGGGTTTAATGTGTTTTTGTATCTAACCTTGTACTTGCACGGGTTGTTGAAAGTCTTTAATGTGTTGTTGTATTTATTATGTTACAGGAAAGGGTTGTTGAAAGTCTTTAATGTGTTGTTTTGTTTACCCTGGTACTGGCACGGGTTGTTGAAAGTCTTTAATGTGTTGATGTATCTAACCTAGCACTGGCAGGATTTGTTGTAAGTATTTATTGTGTTATTGTATCTAACCTGGAACTGGTAGGAGTTGTTGTAAGTCTATAATGTGTTTTTGTATCTAAGCTGGTTCTGACACACGTTGTTGAAAGTCTTTAATGTGTTGCTTTTTACTAACCTGGTACAGGCAGGAGATGTTTTAATTCTTTATTGTGTAGTTGTGTATAAGCGGATAGAGGCAGGGGTTGTTGTTAGTCTTTAATGTCTTGTTGAATCTACCTCGGTACTGGCAAAGGTTGTTGTAAGTATTTAATATGTTGTTGTATCAAACCTGGTACTAGCACGGGTTGTTGAAATTTTTATTGCGTTGTTGTATTTAACCTTGTACTGGCAATAGTTGTTGTAAGTCTTTAATATGTTATTGTGTCTAAGCTAGTACTGGCAGGGGTTGTTGTAAATATTTATTGTGTTGTTGTATCAAACCTGGTACTGGCACTGGTTGTTGAAAGTCGTTAATGTGTTGTTGTATCAATCCTGGTACTAACACGGGTTTGTTGAAATATTTATTTCGTTGTTGTATCTAACCTGGTACTGGCAGGAGTTTATTGTAAGTCTTTAATATGTTATTGTGTCTAACCCAGTACGGGCAGAGGTTGTGAAAGGTCTTTATAGTTTTTTTTATCCCCCCTGGTACTAGCACGGGTTGTTGAAAGTATTTATTGTGTTGTTGTATCTAACCTAGTACTGGCAGGTGTTGTTGTAACAATTTATTGTGTTGTTGTATCTAACCTGGTGCTGGCACTGGTTGTTGAAAGTCTTTAATGTTTTGTTTTATATAACCTGGTACTGGCTGGGGTTGTTATAAGTCTTTAATGTGTTGTTGTATCTAACCTCGTACTGGCAGGGGTTGTTCTAAGTTTTGAATTTGTTGTTGAATCTAACCTGGTACTGGCCGGGTTTGTTATAAATCTTAAATGTGTTGTTGTATCAATTATGATACTTCCAAGGGTTGTTTTTAAGGCTTTAATGTGTTATTGTATCTAACCTGGTACCGTCAGGAGTTGTTGTAAGTCTTTAATGTGTTGTTGTATCTAACATGGTATTGCCACGGGTTGTTGAAATACTTTAATGTGTTTTGTATCTAACCTGGTACTAGCAGGAATTGTTGAAAGTCTTTAATGTGTTGATGTATTTACTATGGTACTGGAAAGGGTTGTTGAAAGTCTTTAATGTGTTGTTTTATTTACCCTGGTACTGTTACGGGTTGTTGAAAGTCTTTAATGGGTTGATGTATCTAACCTAGTCTTGGCAGGAGTTGTTGTAAGTATTTATTGTATTATTGTATGTAACCTGGAACTGGCAGGAGTTGTTGTAAGTCTATAATGTGTTTTTGTATCTAAGCTGGTTCTGGCTCACGTTGTTGAAAGTCTTTAATGTGTTGTTTTTTTTAACCTGGTACTGGAAGGAGATGTTTTAAGTCTTTATTGTGTTGTTGTGACTAAGCGGATAGATGCAGGGGTTGTTAGTCTTTAATGTCTTTTTGAATCTAACTGGGTACTGGCAAAGGTTGTTGTAAGTATTTAATGTGTTGTTGTATTATAACTGGTACTGACACGGGTTGTTGAAATCTTTATTGCGTTGTTGTATTTAACCTTGTACTGACAAGAGTTGTTGTAAGTCTTTATTATGTTATTGTGTCTAAGCTAGTACGGGAAGAGGTTGTTATAAGTCTTTAATATGTTGTTTTATCTCTCCTGTTACTGGCAATGGTTGTTATAAGTCTTCAATATGTTATTGTTTCTAGCCTACACGGGCAGGGATTGTTTTAAGTCTTTAATGTGTTGCTGAATTAAACCAGGTGTTGGCAGGGGTTGTTGTAAGTGTTCATTGTGTTGTTGTATCTAACCTGGTATTGGCAGGAGTTCTAGTTAGTCTCTAATATGTTATTGTGTCTGAAATACTACGGGTAGAGGTTGTTAGAAGTCCTTAATGTGTTGTTTTATCTCTCCTGGTACTAGCATGGATTGTTGAAAGTTTTTAATGTGTTGTTGTATTTACCCTAGTACTGTAACGGGTTGTTGAAAGTCTTTAATGTGTTGTTGTATTTAACCTAATGATGGCAGGAGATGTTGGAGATATTTATTGTGTTGTTGTATCTAACCTGGTACTGGCACTGGTTGTTGAAAGTCTTTAATGTGTTGTTGTATCTAACCTGGTACTGACCGGGGTTGTTATAAGTCTTTAATGTGTTGTTGTTTCTAACCTGGTAATGGCAGGGTTTTTTTTTAAGTTTTTAATGTGTTGTTTTATCAATCCTGGTAATGGCACAAGTTTGTTGAAATATTTATTTCGTTGTTGTATATAACCTGGTACTGGAAGATGTTGTTGTAAGTATTTATTGTGTTGTTGTATCTAACCTGGTGTTGGCACTGGTTATTGAAAGTCTTTAATGTGTTGTTTTATATAACCTGGTACTGGCCGGGGTTGTTATAAGTCTTTAATCTGTTGTTGAATCTAGCCTAGTACTGGCCGGGGTTGTTATAAGTTTTTAATGTTTTCTTGTAACTAACCTGGTACTGGCCGGGCTTGTTATAAATCTTCAATGTGTTGTTGTATCAATT
>NW_013675272.1:2268-7172 GCF_000517525.1 Limulus polyphemus | reverse complement strand
TGTATTTACCCTAGTACTGTAACGGGTTGTTGAAAGTCTTTAATGTGTTGTTGTATTTAACCTAGTAATGACAGGAGTTGTTGTAAATATTTATTGTGTTGTTGTATCTAACCTGGTACTGGCACTGGTTGTTGAAAGTCTTTAATGTGTTGTTGTATCTAATCTGGTCGTGGCAGGGTTTTTTTTAAGTTTTTAATGTGTTGTTGTATCAATCCTGGTACTGGCACAAGTTTGTTAAAATATTTATTTCGTTGTTGTATCTAACCTGGTACTGGTAGGAGTTTATTGTAAGTCTTTAATATGTTATTGTATCTAACCTAGTACGGTCAGAGGTTGTTATAAGTCTTTATAGTGTTTTTTATCCCCCCTGGTACTAGCACGGGTTGTTGAAAGTATTTATTGTGTTGTTGTATCTAACGTAGTACTGGCATGTGTTGTTGTATATAACCTGGTGCTGGCACTGGTTGTTGAAAGTCTTTAATGTGTTGTTTTATATAACCTGGTACTGGGTTAAAGACTAACAACAACCCCTGCCTCTATCCGCTTAGATACAATAACACAATAAGCACTTACAACAACTCTTGCCAGTACTAGGTTAGATACATCAACACATTAAAGACTTTCAACAACCCGTGCCAGTACCAGGGTAAATAAAACAACACATTAAAGACTTTCAAACCCTTTCCTGTACCATAGTAAATACAACAAAACATTAAAAACTTTCAACAACCCGTGCTTGTACCAGATTAGATACAAAACACATTAAAGTATTTCAACAATCCGTGGCAGTACCATGTTAGATACAACAACATATTAAAGACTTACAACAACTCCTGCCAATACCAGGTTAGATACAATAACACATTAAAGACTTAAGAACAACTGTTGGAAGTACCATAATTGATACAACAGCACATTGAAGATTTATAACAAACCCGGCCAGTACCAGGTTAGTTACAACAACACATTAAATACTTACAACAACCCCTGCCAGTACCCGGTTAGATTCAACAACAAATTAAAAACTTACAACAACCCCTGACAGTACTAGGGTAAATACATCAACACATTAAAGACTTTCAGCAACCCGTGCTAGTACCAGGTTAGATACAAAAACACATTAAGGTCGTTCAACAATCCGTGGCAGTACCAGGTAAGATACAATAACACATTAAAGACTTAAAAACAACCCTTGGAAGTACCATAATTGATACAACAACACATTGAAGATTTATAACAAACCCCGCCAGTACCAGGTTAGTTACAACAAAAAATTAAAAACTTATAACAATCCCGGTAACACATTAAATACTTACAACAACTTTTGCCAGTACCCAGTTAGATTCAACAAGACATTTGTATCTAAGCTGGTTCTGGCACACGTTATTGGAAGTCTTTAATGTGTTGTTTTTTCTAACCTGGTACTGGCAGGAGATGTTTTAAGTCTTTATTGTGTTGTTGTGTCTCAGCGGATAGAGGCAGGGGTTGTTGTTAGTATTTAATGTCTTGTTGAATCTAACTGGGTACTGGCAAAAGTTGTTGTAAGTATTTAATGTGTTGTTGTATCAAACCTGGTACTGGCACGGGTTGTTGAAATCTTTATTGCGTTGTTGTATTTAACCTTGTACTAGGAAGAGTTGTTGTATATCTTTAATGTGTTATTGTGTCTAACCTAGTATGGGCAGGGGTTGTAATAAGTCTTTAATGTGTTGTTTTATCTTTCCTGGTACTGCTAATGGTTGTTATAAGTCTTCAATATGTTATTCTTTCTAACCTAGTGAGGGCATGGGTTGTTATAAGTCTAAATGTGTTGCTGAATTTAACCGAGTACTGGCAGGGGTTGTTGTAAGTGTTCATTGTGTTGTTGTATCTAACCTGGTATTGGCAGGAGTTCTAGTTAGTCTTTAACATGATGTTGTGTTGGAAATAGTACAGGTAGAGGATGTTATAAGTTTTTAATGTGTTGTTGTATCAATCCTGGTACTGGCACGGGTTTGTTGAAATATTTATTTCGTTGTTTTATCTAATCTGGTAATGGCAGGAGTTTATTGTAAGTCTTTAATATGTTACTGTGTTTAACCCAGAACGGGCAGGGGTTGTTATAAGTCTTTATAGTGTTTTTATCTCACCTGGTACTGGCACGGGTTGTTGAAAGTCTTTAATGTGTTGATGTAGCTAACCTAGTACTGGCAGGTGTTGTTGTAAGTATTTATTGTGTTGTTGTATCTAACCTTGTACTGGCACAGGTTGTTGAAAGTCTTTAATGTGTTGTTGTATCTAACCTGGTACTAGCACGGGTGGTTGAAACTCTTTAATGTGTTGTAGTATTTACTATGGTACTGGCAAGGGTTGTTGAAAGTCTTTAATGTGTTTATGTATCTAACCTAGTACTTGCAGGAGTTGTTGTAAGTATTTATTGTGTTATTGTATCTACCCTGGAACTGGCAGGAGTTGTTGTAAGTCTATAATGTGTTTTTGTATCTAAGCTGGTTCTGGCACACGTTGTTGAAAGTCTTTATTGTGTTGTTTTTTCTAACCTGGTACTGGCAGGAGATGTGTTAAGTCTTTATTGTGTTATTGTATCTAACATGGTACTGCCACGGGTTGTTGAAATACTTTAATGTTTTATTGTATCTAACGTGGTACCGGCAGGAGGGTTGTTGAAGGTCTTTAATGTGTTGTTGTATCTAACATGGTACTAGCACGGGTTGTTGAAAATCTTTAATGTATTGGTGTATTTACCCTAGTACTGTAACGGGTTGTTGTAAGTCTTTAATGTGTTGTTGTATCTAACCTAGTACTGGCAGGAGTTGTTGTAAGTCTTTAATGTGTTGGTGTATTTAACCTGGTACTGGAAGGGGTTGTTATAAAACTTTAATGTGTTCTTGTATCAATTATGGTACTTCCAAGGGTTGTATTTAAGTCTTTAATGTGTTATTGTATCTAACCTGGTACCGGCAGGAGTTGTTGTAAGTCTTTAATGTGTTGTTATATCTAACATGGTGCTGCCACGGGTTGTTGAAATACTTTAATGTTTTATTGTATCTAACGTGGTACCGGCAGGAGTTGTTGTAAGTCTATAATGTGTTGTTGTATCTGACCTGGTAATGACACGGGTTGTTGAAGGTCTGTAATGTGTTGTTGTATCTAACATGGTACTGCCACGGGTTGTTGAAATACTTTAATGTGTTTTGTATCTAACATGGTACTAGCAGTAGTTGTTGAAAGTCTATAATGTGTGGATGCATTTACTATGGTACTGGAAAGGGTTGTTGAAAGTCTTTAATATGTTGATGTATCTAACTTAGTACTGGCTGGAGTTGTTGTAAGTAGTTATTGTATTATTGTATCTAACCTGGAACTGGCAGGAGTTAAAAACACATTATAGACTTACAACCAACACATTAAAGACTTTCAACAACGTGAGCCACAACCAGCTTAGATACTTTTCTCTAACCTGGTAGTGGCAGGAGATGTTTTAAGTCTTTATTGTGTTGTTGTGTGTAAGCGGATAGAGGAAGGGGTTGTTAATCTTTAATGTGTTGTTGTATCTAACTTAGTACTGGCAGGAGTTGTTGTAAGTATTTATTGTGTTATTGTATCTAACCTGGAACTGGCTGGAGTTGTTGTAAGTCTATAATGTGTTTTTTTTATGTAAGCTGGTTCTGGCTCACGTTGTTGAAAGTCTTTAATGCTTATATCCTTTATTTTGTGTAAACAAACAATATTTACACGTAATTAGGAGTCGCTTTAAATAGCTAGATATTATGTAATTATGTAGATAGTGCAATTGAACCGAGTATTGTTGAAGTCGAGCACGTGAGACGTTCGTTGAGAATTATAACGTTTGTTATAGAGCGACTGTTGAAATTAAGTCTATCACAAAGTTATAATCAGAAAAAATAAACTAGTTTATTTAAGAAAGTACTTGTGTCGCTAAAGTTTCCTCGGAACGAATTTACGGAAAATTAACTAACGAACGAAGACGTAACAGTGTTTACAAGTGATTAGATGTCACTTTAAAAGAAAAAAATATTATCTTATTGTACATGAACATGGTTGTGTTAAACTTAAGAAGAGGAACAAGATTACAGCTTATATTCTTTTATTTTAGATTAAACAAAGAGTATTTACAAGTAATTAGGGTTCACTTTTAAAAACTAGATATTATCTTGGTGCACATGGAGTTGGTTGTGTTAAACTTATGAAGAAGGAAGAAGACTACAGCTTATATTCTTTTATTTTAGATTAAACAAAGAGTATTTACACGTAATTAGGGGTCACTTTAAATAGCTAGATATTATAATAGTGTACATGAATATCGTTGTGTTAAACTTATGAAGAAGTAACAATATTACAGATTATATACTTTATTTTAGATTAAATAAAGAGTATTTACACGTAATTATGTGTCACATTAAATAACTAGATATTATGTTAGTATACATGAACCTTGTTGGGTTAAACTTATGAAGAAGTAACAAGATTACAGGTAATATTTTTATTTTATAGTAAACAAAGAGTGTTTACACGTAATTAGGAGTCACTTTAAATAACTAGATATTATTTTAGTATCCATGAACATGGTTGCGTTAAACTTATGAAGAAGGAACAAGATTACAGCTTACATTCTTTATTTTATAATAAACAAAGAGTATTTACACGTAATTAGGAGTCACTTTAAAAAACAAGATATTAGCTTAGTGTACATGAACTTGGTTGTGTTAAACATATGAAGGAGGAACAAGATACAGCTTATATTCTTTATTTTAGAATAAACAAATAGTATTTACATGTTATAAGGAGTCATTTTAAATAACTAAATATTATCTTAGTGTAAATTGAATTTGTTTTGTTTTTGAATTTCGCGCAAAGCTACACGAGGGCTATCTGCGCTAGCCGTC
>NW_013675272.1:0-1619 GCF_000517525.1 Limulus polyphemus | reverse complement strand
AAAGGATATTTACACGTAATTAGGAGTCACTTTAAATAGCTAGATATCATCTTAGCGTACATGAACATGGTTGGGTTAAATTTCTGAAGAAGAAACGATATTACAGCTTATATTCTTTGTTTATAGTAAACAAAGAGTATTTACACGTAATTAGGAGTCACTTTAAATAGCTAGATATCATCTTAGCGTACATGAACATGGTTGGGTTAAATTTCTGAAGAAGAAACGATATTACAGCTTATATTCTTTGTTTATAGTAAACAAAGAGTATTTACACGTAATTAGGAGTCACTTTAAATAGCTAGATATCATCTCAGTGTACATGAACATGGTTGGGTTAAATTTCTGAAGAAGAAACGATATTACAGCTTATATTCTTTGTTTATAGTAAACAAAGAGTATTTACACGTAATTAGGGGTCACTTTAAATAGCTAGATATTATAATTGTATTCATGAACATCGTTGTGTTAAACTTATGAAGAAGGAACAATATTACAGCTATTATTATTTATTTTAGTTTAAACAAAGAGTATTTATACGTAATTATGAGTCACTTTACAAAACTAGCTTTATCTTAGTGTACATGAACTTGGTAATGTTATAGGTATGAAGAGGAACAAGATTACAGGTTGCATTCTTTATTTTATAGGAAACAAAGATTATTTACACGTGATTAGGAGTCACTTTAAATAACTAGATATTATCTTAGTGTACATGAACATCGTTGTGTTAAACTTATGTAGAAAGAACAAGATTACAGCTTATATTCTTTATTTTACAGTAAACAAAGAGTATTTATACGTAATTAATAGTCACCTTAAATAACTAGATATTAACATAGTGTCCATCAACATTGTTGGGTTAAACTTATGTAGAAAGAACAAGATTACAGCTAATATTCTTTATTTTACAGTAAATAAAAAGTATTTACACGTAATTAGGAGTCACTTTAAATGGCTAAATATTATAATAGTGTACATGAAAATCGCTGTGTTAATCTTATGAAGAAGAAACCAGATTACAGCTTATACTCTTTATTTTATAATAAACAAAGAGTATTTACACGTAATTAGGAGTCACTTTAAAAAACTAGATACTAAATTTGTATACATGAAGTTGGGTTTGTTAAGAATATAGAAAACGAACAATATTGCAGCTTGCATTCTTTATTTGATCGTAAAAAAAAGTATTTACACGTAATTATGAGTCATTTTAAAACTAGATATTATCTTAGTGTACATGAACTTCGTTATGTTAAACGCATGAAGAGGAACAATATTACAGCTTACATTCTTTATTTATAGTAAACAAAGAGCAATTACACGTAATTATGAGTCACTTTAAAAACTGGATATTATCTTAGTGTTCATGGAGTTGGTTGTGTTAAACATATTAAAAAGGAACAAGATTACAGCTTATATTCTTTATTTATAGAAAAGAAAGAGTATTTACACGTAATTAGTAGCCAATTTAAATAGCTAGATATCATCTTAGTGTACATGAACATGGTTGGGTTAAACCTATGAAGAAGGATATATACTACAGCTTATATTATTTATTTTGTGAAAACAAACTGAATGTAAACGTAATTAGGAGTCACTTTAAATAGCTAGATATT
>NW_013675271.1:19413-23922 GCF_000517525.1 Limulus polyphemus | reverse complement strand
TGTAACACTATTAACAACAACTTGTAACGCTAGTAACAACAACTTGTAACGCTATTAATAACAACTTGTAACACTATTAACAACAACTTGTAACGCTAGTAATAACAACTTGTAACGCTATTAATAACAACTTGTAACGCTAGTAATAACAACTTGTAACACTATTAATAACATCTTGTAGCGCTATTAATAACAACTTGTAACGCTAGTAATAACAACTTGTAACACTATTAATAACAACTTGTAACGCTAGTAACAACAACTTGTAACGCTAGTAATAACAACTTGTAACACTATTAACAACAACTTGTAACGCTATTATATTAATAACAATAACTTGTAACACTGTTAATAACAACACCTTGTAACACTGTTAATAACCCATTGTAACACTGTTAATAACAACTTGTAACACTATTATATTAATAACAACACCTTGTAACACTGTTAATAACCCAGTGTAACACTGTTAATAACAGCCCTTGTAACACTATTAATAACAACTTGTAATACTGTCAATAACAGCCCCTTGTAACACTATTAATAACAACGCCTTGTAACATTACACATGTTGATAACATCTCTAAGTTCAGATCTAATATTACATACAGTGCTATTTTTTTACCTTTGACCCTGTAAAACCAAAAGGAAATGACAAATACCCTCCACCGGAGGGTCAAGAGGCTAATAATGTCATGTGGGTCACATGGCAACAAACGTGTTAATACATATATCGAATGATAAAACAAAACACGAACATGATAACAGAAGACATTTTGTAAACGTTTCGAAATGATCATCATACAAAAAACAAACTCTCTTTAGAAACGGCAACCCCATACATTTCTTGGAGAAAATAACTTCCTCATTCTTAACTAATTTTTTTGTCAAACCATCTAAGATACCAACTGTACCCAAACTTCCCTTATACACCTGCTTACCACATCTCAGGAGGCAGAGTTCCCTTATCACGAAACAGTTGAAAACAATTATGTAACTCTTACTAACGCCAAATTGACCTGAAAGTAATTATGAAATCCAATTTCAGACTAAACATGTTTTCCGCTACAAAGATCGTTTGTCGACTGCCCATTGTTCACATCTCGTCTTCTTACACACGTGCGGAGACTATAAGGCCTCCTATACTGGTGAAACCAAACGTTACCTTAAAGTACGAACATGTGAACACATGGGCATTTCTATAAAAACTGGAAGAAATGTTACAAACCCTTCCAACTCCGCTATCTATCGACACAATACAGAAACAGGATATCCAATTTCTTTCTTAAACTTTAAAATTCTTTCAACAGCCAAACATGGTGCTGAACTTCTTATAAAAGAAACATTATACATAAAAACTCTTCTCCCGTCCCTAAATAACCCACACACAGTCTTTACTGGATTTAAACCTATTTTAACTATTTCACTTGTGCCTCATTTTCTCGTGTTATATTTGTATATTCGATTTGTTTATTTCTTATGTATATATTTCTGTTTTAATTACAAATATTGTTTGTTTGATTCAAAATAAGACCCAAAACTCGACCGCATTCGAAAGCGCTCGAGTTTTGGGTCTTATTTTAAGTCTATTACATTTTATAAGTGATCCTTTGTGCTAACTCTTCTATCAAAAGTTTTTGATTTGTAACCACAGATTACTGGTGAGAGAATTACTGTGATTCCGAAACGTCTAATAAATGCTCCCTGTTTCGTTTTATCAATATGTATCGAAGGCCGAAAGTGACCTAATGGCTAAAGTAACAAATGTGAATCCGAGGGTTCATGGCTCGCGTCCCGTTGTCTTAACAAGTTCACTCACTCTGTCTTGGGTATATCGAACTGTAAGTTGCAATGGTTGAGGAAGGGATTTAAAAACAATTTAAACTGCTACCTACCATGACAGACACAATGAGTTGTTCCTTTATCCCTGGTATCGAGTTTAGTAAATATATATGTATTACGCGGAAATATTTCATAAACACAATAACGTTTTCATATGTTTCTAAAATTGGCGCCTTGGAGACAAAGCAGAAAACTCAAAAGCTGGACTTGGGTTAGGTCCATTTCTCAATCAATTTGTGATTGGCATACAAAAAAAATAAATAAATAATAACAAATTAAACAATTAAATAATGGTAAAGTGTAGAAAAGGGGTTATTAAAAACCGTTCTAAGAAAATAAAATACTCTATGAGCGTCACTGGTCGATAATTGGTATTTTTTTTTTTTTTGCTTATCTTTCGTTAGAAAGAAAAGTATTTTTCAAGCAGATAATACAAGAAATTGGTGTATCTTACCATACGTGAGAATGATGAAATTGTAACCTATCTTGGATTTTTCTATTAACGTAAAAAATGTCTTTCGTCATCACATCTTGTTTGGATGTACTATTCTCGCGCAGTGTGTTAAATGTCGATGAAAATGTAGGTTTGTATGAGAAATTACTAAAAGTATAAGTTGTACAAATAGCAAAGCCTAGCTTTGTAACCCACGAGCAATTAGCAAATGTTTACAAGTAGTTAAGCCTAAATATATAAGCCACTATTAAATGTGTGCAAATAATTAAGCCTACTTGTGTAACCTGTAAGTAGTTAGTGTATATCTAAATATAATTAAGCCTATATGTGTGATCTGCAAGTAGTTAGTTAGTATATATCTACAAATAATTAAGCCTACATGTGTAACCTGCAAGTAGTTAATTAGTATATATCTACAAACAGTTAAGCCTACTTGTGTAACCTGTAAGTAGTTAGTATATATCTACAAATAGTTAAGCCTACTTGTGTAACCTGTAAGTAGTTAGTATATATCTTCAAATATTTAAGCTACATGTGTAGCCTGTAACTAGTTAGTTAGTATATATCTTCAAATATTTAAGCCTACTTGTGTAACCTGTAAGTAGTTAATTAGTATATATCTACAAATAGTTAAGCCTACTTGTGTAACCTGTAAGCAGTTAGTGTATATCTATAAATATTTAAGCCTACTTGTGTAACCTGTAAGTAGTTAGTATATATCTGCAAATATTTAAACTACATGTGTAGCCTGTAACTAGTTAGTTAGTATATATCTTCAAATATTTTAGCCTACTTGTGTAACCTGTAAGTAGTTAATTAGTATATATCTACAAATAGTTAAGCCTACTTGTGTAACCTGTAAGTAGTTAATTAGTATATATCTACAAATAGTTAAGCCTACTTGTGTAACCTGTAAGTAGTTAGTATATATCTACAAATATTTAAGCTACATGTGTAACCTGTAAGTAATTAGTGTATATAATTAAGCTCACATGTGTAATTACTATATGTATAAAACAGTTATTAAAAAGTCACCGAAAGTACTAAAAATGAAAATCCTTATTTCTAGAAAGTTAAATAACAACGTTTCACTCTAGTGCTCTTCTTCACTTACAGCCACCATGAAAAAGAGCACTAACCCGAAACGTTGTATATGTACTAGGAGAAAACAAGTATTTTAATTTCTAAACATAGGTATTTAACCCATGTGGAACTGGTTATACATATTTATTTATATATGTTTCATGCCGAGTGATCTATGAATACACAAACAATCAAGCAGAGCTACTTAAATAGATTCCATTAAAGGTTGATCTATGCATATAAATGAAGGATCTATAACCCAGTCTGAGTTAACACTTGTGAATATATAAACATGTATTTGCAAACATAAGACACACTCTCAATGTTAAACCGAGCTTGTGGAACAATTTTTATACCATAAAGATAAACACAAGACTATAAAGCTACCATACAGAAATTTCTCGGTTGCTTTCTTTGTTCTAACCTTCCCTATAAAACTTCAAATAATTAAAGCTAAATATCTGAATTCGGTTATTTCTTCTTCTTAATCCAATTAACGGAACAGTGTAATCTGAACAGAGGATTTCTGTAACAAAGTTTGAGTAGAGCGGAGAAAACTTCCCGAGTCTTCTATAAGCCAATTAGTTAATGTATGGTAAATGTGCAGCTAGAGAACGTGTAAGGTTGTTTTTCCTCTTAATGTAATGAGTTAAAGGATGATGAATATTGTCACGTGCTTTACCGTATTGGCTACGTTAAATCTTCTAAACTCTCTATACTTATTTACGGACTAACGTCAGCTTTTGGAAATCAATTTGGTTAATGATGACCACTGTATTTGTAGCAGGCTTAGAGAGATAAGGTCCGGTTGAGTACTCTTGCGACGTGATATTGTCTAGAGACATTCTGCTGGACGACAAGTAGTCAAACCAATAATTCTTATTAGTCGTTCATAATTTTGGAACACGTTTTTCAATTATTCAATCATGATTGAAGTAGGCGGATTCTATTTCTCGCTGTTCGACCATTCACACAGATTCTCTCCAAGAAGTGGCCATGATTATTTCTATACTATTAGGTCGTCAAGAAATTAATGTCAATTTCTTTTTAGATGAAAAAAAACTCGGAACAACTTGTTTATCAAAACAAAACATTTATTAAATGAAATAGTCTCCATTCTTATCGATGAT
>NW_013675271.1:14678-18979 GCF_000517525.1 Limulus polyphemus | reverse complement strand
GATTGGTGTAACAAAGCCCCCAGCCTGTTGTCTTCTAGAATTCCATCTTTGGAAGATGTATACGAACCTGTTTGTGGATAATCCTCGTTAAACTCTGTACCAGATTACCCATCAGGTGTACATGCATAACTTTTAACAGTTTTGCTGTTTTCTTCCCATGTATCTAAGACAAGAACAGTACCCTTACTCCGGCACGGGACATTTCGTGGCAGAAAGAGAAAACTGTGTTGCCATATTAGCTTCAAATGACACGTGTATGTGTATATAAAGCCAAGATGACAGCACATAGAGGCTCGTCAAATCAGCAATGATTGTATCCACTGATGGGAGTCTCAGCCCAGCACGTTAACCAATAAGGCCAATACCAACTATACAATTGTACATAATTTGTAGTGTCTTATATGATAAAATAAAGTGGCATACACACTCTTAACAACAGGTTTCTTACAGAATTTTGAAAAGGTGGAATGATATAATAAATGATATAATTAAAAATATCCTAATGATGCAAGTCTTGAGTTGAACATTGAATTGAAACAAAATTACAAAAAATCTTTCAAGGTTTCTTGTCCTGTCACTACATCCTGCTGGTATAATATATATGGCAGTTGTTTACACACACACACACACACCCCTTCCATTCATCAAAAGTAAAACGTGCTAAGACTAGCGACAGAGTTTGGGTATTTTTCTCTATTTTACAGAATCAAACAAACGAAAACCTTCCCTTTGCATAATATGCGTAGACTGTGTAAAGTATATCATAATTAACGCGTTTGGTCTCGATGGATCTTAACGTGCTAGTGTCACGGTGAGTTCTTCTTTTCAATAAGATTTACAGAAATGTTCGCGAAATTTCTCAATATATTTGTTTCACCCGTCGTTCCATGTTCAGTTTAAGGGCATGAAATACATTATATGATCTTAAAACTCACGTTTTACTGTAGCGTTTTTAACTTACAACAACAATAACGCCCCCTCCCTTGGTTCAGAGGTTTGTTTCTTTTTTGTTTTTTTTCTAGCTGCCTTCCCTCTAGTCTTACACTGCTAAATTAGGGACGGCTAGCGCAGATAGCCCTCGTGTAGCTTTGCGCGAAATTCAATCGAGTACAAACTAGCCAATCAAGAACCAAGGAATCGATTACAAACTAGCCAATCAAGAACCAAGGAATCGATTACAAACTAGCCAATCAAGAACCAAGGAATCGAGTACAAACTAGCCAATCAAGAACCAAGGAATCGAGTACAAACTAGCCAATCATGAACCAAGGAATCGAGTACAAACTAGCCAATCAAGAACCAAGGATCCAAGACGACTTCTGACCTCCTTTGTCCTCGACTGATGAATCCTAATGAACCACAAATGAAGCCGAATGATAACTAGTTTATTCAGATAAACAGTGTTCCAGAGCCTAAACCGAGCTTATTGCCTATTGAAAATAACGGGCGATGCTTTGTTCCAGAAGTCTTCAAACGTTAGGCTTAATGAAACATTTCACTGTTTGAATACCGAAAAACATAAAGAGGGTTTTAACTGACGTCACTCAGTTTTATTGATGTCAACTGAACGTTTCTGAACATACCCCCCCCCCCTTCGCCAGTGGCTCGGCGGTAAGTCTGTGGGCTTATAACGCTACAAATCAAGTTTCGATATAACCGTGGTGGGCACAACACAAATAGCCTATTACGTAACTTTGTGCTTAACAGCAACCAAACAAAGGTTATCATAAGTTGCATCACACTTATAATCTTTCAACTTGTACTTTAACACGATTGACCCCTGGTGGCTCAGTAGTAAGTCTGATGTATTAAAACGCTACAAAAAAACAGACTTTGATGCTCATGGCAGGCAGATAACCCATTGTACAACTTCGTGCTTAACAACAAACAAATAACAGATATCTACAGCAGCGCCACCTGCCGACTTAGTACTAAATGGACGCTAGAAACCAATAAAGGTCAGTGACAACCCATATATACCTACTTGTCATCTCTAAAGAGAGTTTTGTATATATAATCATTGTTGGTTTTGTGATATGAAACTTTCCTTGACAGTTATACATAAATCTATTCTCCATTCAAAGGAACACTTCGCTACCTAGTATCAACTTGGGGAGCACGTGTCCCTAATTCCTCCAGTTCCGCTGCCTATGGTCATTTTGTATATGATTTTTAACTAAGCGTGCACGTTGGTAAATCCATAAATCATTTTAATGAAAAACTAAATCACGCAAATCGCTATATAAAATAATGGCATCGCCTTCGTCAAACCAGTAGATCTGTTTTAAAAAATACAGAATAGACAGAGAAACATGAGAGTGTAAAACAACACCCACTAATATTATCCTCATTACCATATTTCGGAAGCTGCTGTTCATCAGCGCGCTCGGTGATTACTTGACTGTTAATAATGAAATTATTGAGAATGTCACCGCCCTGTTACACCTAAGTTTGATTGTTATCAAACATACCACGCCCTCAGTTTCATCGTAACGACAAGTCTTTTCACAGCAATCTGTCCAAAGTGTAAGTAAGTACATAAAGAAATATTAACAGATTAGTAGTGAGAAAACTGGGTTGACACATTGTGGATGAACAGAGAATAAAATGGATCCATTTTATATATTCCATAGATTCTAAAGGATACTGAGTTGATTATTATTTTTTTAAATCAGAAACACAACTTGCATTACAAAATTAACAAATGAAATTGATTGCTCGTGGGCTCGAGAAAGATGTTCATACATTCTCTAACTCAATGTCAACCAGTTTTTAGTTCAAAATACTCAAACAAAGACAGGTATAGACAGGTATTTGTATTTCGTTCAGTGTTCTTTTCAGGCTGTCACACAAACTCCTGTTCGTTCCAAATGCCCGGCATGGCCAGGTGGATAAGGCGCTCGACTCGCAATCTGAGGGTCGCGAGTTCGAATCCCCGTCCCACCAAACATGCTCGCCCTTTCAGCCGTGGGTGCGTTATAATGTGACGGTCAATCCCACTATTCGTTGGTAAAAGAGTAGCCCAAGAGTTGGCGGTGGGTGGTGATGATTAATTACCGAATTTAAGAGTTATTTACACCTAGAATATTTGTCCTAAAGTTATTTACTCTTTAACAAGTACTCCACCCTTAATGAGGAACCCATAATGTGTTTACTCAGTAACCCTTTAACCAAACTACCGGTCCACCATATCATCACATACTTCAACCTGTAGTTCCAAACAAGGAATCGATTACAAACTAGCCAATCAAGAACCAAGGAATTGATTACAAACTAGCCAGTCAAGAACCAAGGAATCGAGTACAAACTAGCCAATCAAGAACCAAGGAATCGAGTACAAACTAGCCAATCAAGAACCAAGGAATCGATTACAAACTAGCCAATCAAGAACCAAGGAATCGAGTACAAACTAGCCAATCAAGAACCAAGGAATCGAGTACAAACTAGCCAATCAAGAACCAAGGAATCGATTACAAACTAGCCAATCAAGAACCAAGGTTTATTCAGATCATCAATCAGAGCAGAGACTGAGGTGGTTTACTAATATATTGAGAAATAAAATATGCGTTACGTTAAACATCTCGGAAACTTTGATTCGAAGTCCTTAAAGGATCAGTTGTGAAGAAATTGTATTCGTATTTAGACTACCTACTTCTGTCCCTAATTTGAACTACTGACCAAAGGACTATAAGTATAATTAACAAATAAGTGGTCAAGGAACGTACCCATTATAGCAAAGTTAATCATTGTATTAAATATTTTCAACCTCAACCTCGTTCCTAATTTTAAAATACTGACCAGAGGGAAGTCAATGTGTCAGAAGCACGCTACAACACACCACACACGCTAAGGGATTGACTGTCACTCTTATAACGGACTAGTAGTTTGAAGTAGGAAAACTATTCTATGACATCGAATGGGTTCGAACTCGGTTCGGTTGCTCTAAAAGTGAGAGCTCTATCACAGACCCAACATTATAAAAAAACATTTGCGGGCAAACGTGTTTTTAATACTTTTTGTTAGTTTTAAATAGATGTATATGTTATAAGTTGGTAAATAATTCTTTATAAGTTTATAAGTTGGTAAATAATTCTTTATAAGTTTATAAGTTGGTAAATAATTCTTTATAAGTTGGTAAATAATTCTTTATAAGTTGGTAAATAATTCTTTATAAGTTTATAAATTGGTAAATAATTCTTTATAAGTTTATAAGTTGGTAAATAATTCTTTATAAGTTTATAAGTTGGTAAATAATTCTTTATAAGTTTATAAGTTGGTAAATAGTTCTTCAAGTTCCTTGT
>NW_013675271.1:13511-14584 GCF_000517525.1 Limulus polyphemus | reverse complement strand
TCTCGTCGTGTGCCATCACTATAAGGGATTAGAGTATACTAAACTTTGCACATTATATAGGCTACACTAACATGACATTTAGGCGGTTAGTTTAACTATTATACGTGATGTACGTTATTGGGGGGTGGGGGGCGGTTAATGAAAGTGTTCCAAAACGCGACGTTAATTTCTTGACGATTTAATACATAGTATTGAATTATTTTTGTGCTTCGCCATCTTTTTCTCTGACCCTGTCCCCCCATGAAAATAATGTAGCAGCAACCACGCTTAGCATACACGTGCCGTTTAATCATGATTTTCTCTTTTCCTGTCTGTTTAAACGTGCTTAAGGGTTTGTATGAAAGTAACTGCTTTATGCGACTCCTCCCGGCCTTCTGTTGATTCTGGTAATTCAAGCCGTATTCTAGGTATCAAGATGGAAAATGGAAAAAAGTTAGTGGTAATCTACAAAGTATACAATTTCACACACAGTTGTGTTTGTTATTTGTTTTAATGTTTTTGAAACTAGTACTTTCGAACATTATGTTTGAATCACAAACAAAGTAGAAACCACTTTTATTGTAAAATCTTAATCTACGTTCTTCCCCTTATTATATAGAAGTCACGTGGTTTAATTACTTGTATTAGTCTTTAAAAACTCCATGTAACATTTCACCTGAGCCATCTTTTATTTTTATTTTCTTAGTTTTCAAAAATGATCTATAGGAAATAGTACAGTTTATAAAATGAGTCAGATCAACGTAGGCCGGTAAGGCATTCACTGATTGGCATGTCCTTAAGCCAATCAGGAAATGTCACAGACCTACTGATCATTTTCCAGACGGTTCTGCTATGATTAGTGTCTGGCGAAAAGCTTCAGCAGATATTTCCTTTGCAACATCTCAACCAACAATAGGTCCAGTTATCAACGCTATTTTCAAGTTTTGAACAACTCGACTTTCAAGATCTTCATATGCCGATGTTTCCGTTTATCAACGTTATATTTTAAGATCTGTGCAAGAACTCAGCTAACAGATATTTCCGTTTATCAACGTTATATTTTAAGATCTGTGCAAGAACTCAGCTAACAGATG
>NW_013675271.1:5802-12518 GCF_000517525.1 Limulus polyphemus | reverse complement strand
TGTTGAATAAAACTGGCTACATTGGAAAACTATGTGACATCTTAAATGATGAAACAAAATTCAAAAGGCTGGGCACTGTTTTGCAAAATGATAACATGGCAAAAGTTGAAAACAAGTTACAAAATTAGAACTGGTTAAGAAAGGTTCCTTACCACGTGATATTTATGACCTGATTAGGCCCGCAGGTTCACAACGTCCCCGCATGTATGCCCTTCCTAAAACGCACAAAAAGGATATACCACTACGCCCGATTTTGTCTATGATTGGCTCTGCACAACACGAATTAGCGAAGTGGCTTTCGGAAATTTTAGAACAGGTGTTAACGTACTTTTCAGAAAACTGTATTCAAGACTCCTTTTCTTTTGCTACAACCATACAGAACCTTAGCCTTGATCCTAAACAATCGTTTTTGTGCTCCTTCGACATCAGCAGCCTGTTTACTAATGTACCCCTGGAAGAAACATCAAAATTAGTGCAGATACTTTGTATGGTGGAGAACTTCAGTGTCCTCCAATACCTAAGGACCTGTTTATTGAACTGATGTGACACCTTCAGTGGAATTCAGCTTTAATGATATCATGTATCAACAGATTGATGGAGTCACCATGGATTCTCTTCTTGGACCTGCCTTAGCCAATATTTTCGTTGGTTTCCATGAAAAAGAACTATTCAACAAAGTTACCAGACCTGCTGTTTACTTCTGCTATGTAGACGACACGTTTGCCAGGAATGTGAATGTTTCTTACAAGATCTAAACTCGTTGCACTCGGCTCTCAAATTTACTTTCGAAAAGGAACAACATAACTCTTTACCGTTCCTAGACGTCTTAGTTTAAAAAGATGACTTTCATTTTCTCACCAGTATATACAGAAAACCTACCTTTACAGGACAATACACACGATGGGATTCTTTCAGTCCTAAAAGTCGCAAAACGAACATTATTGCTGCTTTAGTCCATCGGGCTGTAGTTATCTGTTCAAAATCTAAACTAGATTTCGAATTGAAGACAATTAAAACTATTTTACTAGAAAATGGGTATCCAGAAAACGCCATCAATCAAATTACTTCAAGAGAAATTGCGAGCTTCTCAACTGCCCCAAAATTTGGTCCTGACAAATGTCCTGTTTACCTAAAGCTACAATGGATTGGTAACATTTCAACAAAATTTGAAAAACAATTGAATTAAATGTTTCCGTTTATCAACGTTATATTTTAAGATCTGTGCAAGAACTCAGCTAACAGATGTTTCCGTTTATCAACGTTATATTTTAAGATCATAAACGGAAACATCTGTTAGCTGAGTTCTTTCACACCTACGTTATATTTTAAGATCTGTGCAAGAACTCAGCTAACGGATGTTTCCGCATAGAAAAGCTATCTTCAAGTTTTGTACACCAAAAAAAAAAACTTTACAAACATTCACTATACCAGAACAAAATTTAAGAATCTTTAATGTCCGGGACGAAATTTCGTTTTCAATAACCGATAACGGTGAAGAACTAAAAATTCTGTATCTTCGGAACTGAGAGATTGTGGAACATTTAATAAAAAAAGCTAGGGGGAGAAAATGTATGTAACAATAATTCTGTATCATCTTCTGGACTAGAGACGTGTGTTTAAATGTATAGTTTTTTATTTACAAAACCGGAGCCCGGGGTTTATTCGCCTAGATAACTTCAGTAGAGTGGCGTATAAACTAAATTTAACTTTTAGTGAACACGTACAACATAAATCCATAGAACATAGAATCCTCGCGAGTAAATTGAGTCTTCAATTCTTGAAAACAGTGCACTCGAGCAGCTTCTTCCATCAATCCAATTTTCAAAGTTTGTTTTCTCTCTCTCCCTTCAGAGCGTTTGGTTTAAACTCTGAACAACACATGCTTGTAAAAAGGGCAAAGAAAAATTTGATTGAACAAATGGATTTTTTTCTTTTTAGTCAAATGAAATCAAATTTCCATACCTGTTCGAAATACGAAAAGAAACCGTTAAATACGCCCTCTTTTTTTTTCTCGAGTTGATAAAATATGATTTTTGATAAAACATACCACTGCAATTATAATTTAAAATCCACAGCACTCACCTCCCTTGTTGCACAGCGGTAAGTCTGAAGGTTTATAACGCTAAAAACAGGACTTCGATACCTGTGATGGGCACAGCACAGATAGCCCATTATGTAACTTTGTGCTTAACTGTAAATAAACGAAATAAAACCCGCAGATGTATTATTAAAATACCCCAACCAACGCTAATAATAGAGCTGGTTAATCCACGTTCAGCGTATTATTAGAGCTGCTTAATCCACGTTCAACGTATTATAAGAGCTGGTTAATCCACGTTCAGCGTATTATAAGAACTGGTTAATCCACGTTCAGCGTATTATAAGAGCTGGTTAATTCATGTTCAGCGTATTTTAAGAGCTGGTTATTTCAAATTCAGCGTATTATAAGAGCTGGTTAATCCACGTTCAGCGTATTATAGAGCTGGTTAATCCACGTTCAGCGTATTATAAGAGCTGGTTAATCCACGTTCAGCGTATTATAATAGTGGTTAATCCACGTTCAGCGTATTATAGGAGCTGGTTAATCCACGTTCAGCGTATTATAAGAGCTGGTTAATCCACGTTCAGCGTATTATAAGAGCTGGTTAATCCGTTTCCAAGCGTACGGTTGTCTCATCAATAAACGTTCTCATTGATTAATACTCTGGATTTCAGAGCACTTCATTATCCACTCCCCACCCCTCCTCCACATTTCTGTCTCCATACCGTAAGCCTGAGGGCTCACATCGTTAAAAACCGGGTTTCGATACTTGTGGTGGGCACAGCACAGACAGCCCATTGTGTTACTTTGTGTTTACAAACAATTAAACCCTACATAATTCAATTAATAACCCTACCCCCTGTAAAACTGCTTGCTCCGTAGAACAATACAACATTGAAAAAATGCCTAACCTAACAAGCACTGTTCTTGTCCAACATTTACCGAAGACATATCCATACAGTTTTAGTGTCAAACTACACAGCACATAACTTTCTTCTCTTAAGAAACTAGATCTAATCATTCACCAGGTTTCACGTGTTTTTATTCCTTATTCTTCACATTTTAAACAAAAAATGTATTTCCATTTTAATATTCATAAACTTACAGTTTTTTAACATTCTAACATTATATTTAAATGCTATTACTATACCTAAACAACGTCTACACCAATCATGTCACTAACTAAGGTTTCATTACCCAAACAACGTCTACACCAATCATGTCACTAACCAAGGCTTCACTACCCAAACAACGTCTACACCAATCATGTCACTAACTAAGGCTTCACTACCCAAACAACGTCTACACCAATCATGTCACTAACTAAGGCTTCACTACTCAAACAACGTCTACACCAATCACATCAGTAACTAAGGCTTCACTACCCAAACAAAGCAATTTTTTATTTTTACCATTCTGACATTTTACATCAGTGCTATTGCAACTGAGCGACAAATTTATTACTACACTCTGTAAAGTATCTTTTCTAAAGTACATAACATTAGAAAGTAAACATAAAACAAGTTTCAGAAAATATTGAACAATAATAAAAGAGTCCCTGGTGACGACTTTTTAAATAGTTATATTAAACTCTGATTACAAATACCAATACTGGAAAGATACAAAAACGACGTTTTTAATATCAAAATCAGAAAATAATGTTAAATCACAAATAAACATCAAGTGAGTTCACCATTTTATCAATATCAGCGCCACCTGGATTGGTAACTAAATTTAAATGTAACTCCTGAGAAATTAAAATGTTACTATTGTTTCTCTAAAACAATGTCATTTCCATTGTTAAGGTTCTCAAATAGTTCTTTAAATACATTTAACAATTACTATTTACGATCGAAATGTTACTTTTTCAACACTTGTTGTTACCTTCAAGCTGGCAAATTGTAACTACTTGTGTTATAATTATTTT
Organism: Limulus polyphemus; assembly: GCF_000517525.1. Classification (NCBI taxonomy): domain Eukaryota; kingdom Metazoa; phylum Arthropoda; class Merostomata; order Xiphosura; family Limulidae; genus Limulus; species Limulus polyphemus. The sequence goes on along the minus strand of NW_013675271.1, from coordinate 8,550 downwards.
TTCCAGTTTCTTATGTATTTAGGAAGACATATGATAAACAATTTTAAATAATAGTAATGGTTTTATTTATTTGTTTTGGTAAATTACATTATGTTTCAACAATAGTGTTCCAATATTCACTTTTCTGTTGATCTCAACGTCTGCACCAATTATATCGCTAATTGAGGCTTCACTGCACGAACAACGTCTGCACTAAGTATATCGCTAATTGAGGCTTCACTGCACAAACAACGTCTGCACTAAGTATATCGCTAATTGAGGCTTCACTACCCAAACAACGTCTTCACCAATCCTGCCATTAAATAAGGTTTCATTACCCTAAAAAGTTCAAGACCAATTATGTAGCTAACTGACGCTTCACTACCAAAACAACATCAACACCAATCATATCGCTAAATGAGGCTTCACTACCTAAACAATGTCTGCACCAATCATATCTTTAACTGAGACTTCAGTTCCTCAAAAAAAGGTCAGCCCCAATTATATAACTAACTAAGAGATATTACCCCAAGACCAATCTCACCATGACTTACTATCTTCTGGTGTTAAATCCCCATAGTCGTGTTAAAAGCTGATTCACCATAATTTATTATACCCCGGTGTTAAATCCCCATAGTCGTGTTAAAAGCTGGTTCACCATAATTTATTATATCCTGGTGTTAAATCTCCATAATCGTGTTAAAAGCTGGTTCATCATAACTTACTATCTCCTGTTGTTAAATCCCCATAGTCGTGTTAAAAGCTGGTTCACCATAATTTAGTATATCCTGGTGTTAGATCCCCATAACCGTGTTAAAAGCTGGTTCATCATGACTTACTATCTCCTGGTATTAAGTCTCCATAGTCGCGTTAAGAGGTGGTTCACTATGACTTACTATCTCCTGGTGTTAAATCCCCATAGTCGTGCTAAAAGCTGGTTCACCATAATTTATTATATCCTGGTATTAAATCTCCATAATCGTGTTAAAAGCTGGTTCATCATGACTTACTATCTCCTGGTGTTAAATCCCCATAGTCGTGTTAAAAGCTGGGACACCATAATTTACTATATCCTGGTGTTAAATCCCCATAGTCGTGTTAAAAGCTGATTCACCAAAATTTACTATCTGTGGTGTTACGTCCCGATTGTTGTGTTAAAAGCTGATTCACCATGACTTGCTATTGGTGTCGTTGTCTTTACAGTTCTCCTGAAGAAAGTGATTGGTAAACAGTGTACGTTGTTGCTATAGGATGTAATGTTTATAAACTGTATAAACATTTTAGCCAATGAAACAACACCAAAGAATAAAGTGATTTCTCTGTTTAAAAACGTTTTCACTGACAAAACAAGCAACGCCTCCTTACGTTTGTCAAAAGAACAACTTAATTTGATGAAAGATGGGAAAACTCCATGTACCCGCGGCCTTAATTAAAAGAAGATTAGAATCAACAGACACTCTTTACTTCTGAATTCTTCAGGATAAGCACGTGAATGTGTACGTAGAAAATGACAGATGTTTCAGTTTCTCTAGGGCTAAAATACCTGACTAGTTATTTAGTTATTTTCCGTTTGTTCTACGACCCCTACCCCGAGAAGAAAAAAAGACACACGGAAAACTGAACTCTCGGCCAGAAGGAACTTCGAACGCTATACAGTTGTTTATTTGTTTCTTCTCAGAGTTTGTAAATAAATACGGAATTTATTTCGGTACGCCAGGGATCACGTGATCACCGATACTGAAGAAAATTACAAAATTTTCCGTCGTTGCTATAGAAACCTGTGAGTGTTCTGAAAGTTTATTGAATACGAGTTCGCGCAATGAAAACAAAAACATCGACCAGTTATTTCAACTCAACCAATAAGATCACGTTAATTTCACCCACAAAACTGGAAAGTAACAACATTAGAGTAACAGAATATATATATACTATAAAAGTATATTTTTTTGATAGTGAGCCGGGCGCACTCTAGTGGTTGGCGTGTCGAACTACAGATTTAGTCATTTTCTTCATTATTGTTCTTTAGCTCCATAATTGATTTATTTAAGTTTCGACTGTAAAGTACATTATTTTCACCGAGTTTTATTTACGCCTATAATTACTTAAATACATATGTATATGTAGAGTTAACTTTTTTATTTAGATTTTGTTGTTAAAAATTATCAGTTTTGTCTAATTAAATAATTCTTATGTAATATTCAATGTGTAAAAGAAAAAAAAACATTTAACGATCAAACGAGATTAACCAAATTCATGCCCCCTCCATCCCCCTGGGTCAGCGGTAAGTGTACGGAATTCTAAAATCCTGGGTTCGATTCCCCTTAGTGTACAAAGCGCAGATAGTTCGATGCGTAGCTTTACGGTTAAACAAAAACACACCTAATTCACATGGCTTCTCCCTGTAAGCTGGGAGACATTGTTTTACTCGACACCTTACAGCAGAGAGAAATTACTGTTGTCCTTACAGGTGTTTTACTCGACACCTTACAGCAGAGAGAAATTACTGTTGTCCTTACAGGTGTCCTGTTCGACACCTAACAGCAGAGAGAAATTACTGTTGTCCTTACAGGTGTCCTGTTCGATATCTTACAGCAGAGAGAAATTACTGTTGTCCTTACAGGTGTCTTGCTCGACACCTTACAGCAGAGAGAAATCACTATTGTCCTTACAGGTGTTTTACTCGACACCTTACATCAGAGAGAAATTACTGTTGTCCTTACAGGTGTTTTACTCGACACCTTACAGCAGAGAGAAATTACTGTTGTCCTT
>NW_013675271.1:2161-4867 GCF_000517525.1 Limulus polyphemus | reverse complement strand
TTACTCGACACCTTACAGCAGAGAGAAATTACTGTTGTCCTTACAGGTGTTTACTCGACACCTTACAGCAGAGAGAAATTACTGTTGTCCTTACAGGTGTCTTACTCGACACCTTACAGCAGAGAGAAATTACTGTTGTCCTTACAGGTGTCTTACTCGATACCTTACAGCAGAGAGAAATTACTGTTGTCCTTACAGGTGTCTTACTCGACACCTTTCAGCAGAGAGAAATTACTGTTGTCTTTACAGGTGTCTTACTCGATACCTTACAGCAGAGAGAAATTACTGTTGTCCTTACAGGTGTGCCTCTTATTTTGTCACTTCTCGACTTTAAGTTTAATTTTTGTTTTATGCAATGTTACACAAAAGCTATCTGTGCTATCAATCTATAATTTTGAGCTGATCGCTTAGACATAAGTCAGCTATTCGCCAAGTCTTTGCTACGTTTGTCTGAACAAATAGTGGGATTTGACCCTCAAAATCCGCAAATCATTAACCCAGATTAGGCCAACTAATAGGTTATAAGCCCTGCCAGATTTTTGTTTCTTTACTCTATGGAGAAAGTTAAACTTCAATATTACAAATCAGCAAAGGATTAGTCATATTTGGAATGTGTTTGAAAAAAAAGGTTTATAAAAATAATGAATATTTCCAAATTAGTTTGAAACATTAGATATAGGGATTATACGATCTAACACCTTAATGAATTATATTAAACTAGCCAGTTGTATACTGTAGTGGATTATACTTAACCAGCTTCAGTGTTATATACTGTAGTGGATTATACTTAACCAGCTTCAGTGTTGTATACTATAGTGGATTATACTTAACCAGTTTCAGTGTTGTATACTGTAGTGGATTATACTTAACCAGCTTCAGTGTTATATACTGTAGTGGATTATACTTAACCAACTTCAGTGTTATACTCTGTAGTGGATTATACTAAGCCAGCTTCAGTGTTATATACTGTAGTGGATTATACTTAACCAACTTCAGTGTTGTATACTGTAGTGGATTATACTTAACCAACTTCAGTGTTGTATACTGTAGTGGATTATACTTAACCAGCTTCAGTGTTATATACTGTAGTGGATTATACTTAACCAGCTTCAGTGTTGTATACTGTAGTGGATTATACTTAACCAACTTCAGTGTTGTATACTGTAGTGGATTATACTTAACCAGCTTCAGTGTTATATATTGTAGTGAATTATACTTAACCAGCTTCAGTGTTGTATATTGTAGTGGATTATACTTAACCAGCTTCAGTGTTATATACTATAGTGAATTATACTTAACCAGTTTCAGTGTTGTATACTGTAGTGGATTATACTTAACCAGCTTCAGTGTTGTATACTGTAGTGGATTATACTTAACCAGCTTCAGTGTTGTATACTGTAGTGGATTATACTAAGCCAGCTTCAGTGTTATATACTGTATATATATATATATATTATTAAACGTACAGAAAAATTTCTAATCAAATATACTGTTATAATAAATACAAGTTATACAAAAAACGTCTAATCAAATATACTGTTATAATAAATACAAGTTATACAAAAAACGTCTAATCAAATATACTATTATAATAAATACAAGTTATACTAAAAACGTCTAATCAAATATACTGTTATAATAAATACAAGTTATACAAAAATGTCTAATCAAATACAATGTTATAATAAATACAAGTTATACTAAAAACGTCTAATGAAATATAGGTATAATACGTTCAGTCTCCACTAAGAACGTCTAATCAAACATAGGTATAATACGTTCAGGTTTTACTGAAAAGGAGGTTTAAACCAAAATCTTTCAGCCACACTTGATAAGAGAATGTTTTCCTACTTCAAACTAAACTAAACTGATTAAAAATTAATTAAATATGACATAACTGTTCAATGAAAGGGCGTTCCTAACACAGACTAAACACTTAATACAGTCAAAAACATGATGAAAATTCACTCTTAGTTAAGCCTACTTCGTGTTCTTATACATGGGAAGAATAATTTAGTTCTGGTACAGAGACAGTTGAATTATTTTGTACTTTAGGTCCACTCTAGAAATGTTATTATATATATAATCACACAGGTTGTATGTGTAACACTATTTATAAATACATACAATCTGTGTGATTATATAGAATCGTTATAAAGAGTGTTATACATACAATCTGTGTGATTATATAGAATGGTTATAAAGAGTGTTATACATACAATCTGTGTGATTATATAGAATGGTTATAAATAGTGTTACACATACAACCTGTGTGATTATATAGAATGGTTATAAATAGTGTCATACATACAACCTGTGTGATTATATAGAATCGTTGTATGTATACCACTATTTATAACCATTCTATATAATCACACAGATTGTATGTATGACACTATTTATAACCATTCTATATAATCACACAGATTGTATGTATACCACTATTTATAACCATTCTATATAATCACACAGATTGTATGTATAACACTATTTATAACCATTCTATATAATCACACAGATTGTATGTATAACACTATTTATAACGATTCTATATAATCACACAGATTGTATGTATAACACTATTTATAACGATTCTATATAATCACACAGGTTGTATGTATAACACTATTTATAACGATTCTATATAATCACACAGGTTGTATGTGTAACACTATTTATAACCATTCTATATAATCACACACATTA
>NW_013675271.1:0-1102 GCF_000517525.1 Limulus polyphemus | reverse complement strand
GTGAAAAAAAGGTGCAACCAAAAAAGGACTGAGTGTGCAAATTGAAGGTGTTTCTTATTAGATTTAAGATAAGGGCAGTGCTACAGCTTACTGGGATTATCACTTGGACTGTGTGATAACATGACAAATACTTTGAGTTGTTCCCCGTGAATGAGGATAATGATCACTGCGATAGTTACGCCCCCTGTACAGTAACATGTCCAGATACTTTAATTTTGCCCTCTGAATAAGGATAATGATCACTACGATAATGACGCCCCCTATGTAACAAAATGACGGATACTTTGTGTTGTGCCGTGTATATAGGGACAGCGATCACTACGATAGTGACGTCCCTGTGTGACAAAATGACGGATACTTTGTGTTGTGCCGTATTAATAAGGATAATGATCACTACGATGGTGACGCCCCCTGTGTGACAAAATGACAAATACTTTGGGTTGTACCGTGTTAATAAGGATAATGATCACTACGATAGTGACGCCCCCTGTGTGACAACATGACGAACACTTTGAGTTGTGCTCTGTGAATAAGGATAGTGATTGCTGATATAGTGACGCCCCCTGTATGATAGCATGTTTGGATACTTTTTACTGTGTCGTGTGAATAAATTGTTAAACTCTGCGATGGTCGGATGATTTTATGCAAAAAACTCTAATAATCATTTAGTTTTTTCTACAACGAATATCGAAACTAGATTGAAGCAAACAAAAGGCCTAAGTTGTGCAATGAACATCTAAGTTATAGATCTCAACATTATTAAACAGACGTTATCTGGTTAATATGTTTAAACCTTATATCCTCAGGAAAGTTATTTATGCATATTTCTAACTTGTAATTATTGTGGATTTAGTTTTCAAGTTTCAATATAGTTTTCAAGCTATTAGAATGAAAACGTTTAAAATCTATACTTTGCACCTTGACTTTTAAGCATAGCTTTATCACATGAGCTAGGCCCTTACTTACTGTTATATTAGTATAATCTGGTTCCTTACTTACTGTTATATTAGTATAATGTGGTTCCTTACTTACTGTTATATTAGTATAATGTGGTTCCTTACTTACTGTTATATTAGTATAATGTGGTTCCTTACTTACTGTT
>NW_013675270.1:20800-22361 GCF_000517525.1 Limulus polyphemus | reverse complement strand
CAGCTAGGGGAGTGGGTTTATAAAAGTGCTGTAATCACAGAACACATGGCACATCAGTTACTACCATCAGACACACACAAGTTTCACTGTCGGTCAGTTCACCTTCAATGTGAGTTATCAACACAGCTAGGGGAGTGTATCTATAAAAGTGCTGTAATCACAGAACACATGGCACATCAGTTACTACCATCAGACACCACCTTCAATGTGATGTATCAACACACCTTGGGAAGCGGGTTTATAAAAGTGCTGTAATCACAGAACACATGGCACATCAGTTACTACCATCAGACACACACACAAGTTTCACTGTCGGTCAGTTCACCTTCAATGTGAGTTATCAACACAGCTAGGGGAGTGAGTTTATAAAAGTACTATAATCACAGACCACATGACACATCAGTTACTAACATAAGACACACACACAAGTTTCACTGTCGGTCAGTTCACCTTCAATGTGAGTTATCAACACAGCTAGGGGAGTGAGTTTATAAAAGTACTATCTGATGTTAGTAACTGATGTGCCATGTGTTCTGTGATTACAGCACTTTTATAGATACGCTTCCCAAGCTGTGTTGATACATCACATTGAAGGTGGTGTCTGATGGTAGTAACTGATGTGCCATGTGTTCTGTGATTACAGCACTTTTATAGATACACTCCCCTAGCTGTGTTGATAACTCACATTGAAGGTGAACTGACCGACAGTGAAACTTGTGTGTGTCTGATGGTAGTAACTGATGTGCCATGTGTTCTGTGATTACAGCACTTTTATAGATACACTTCCCAAGCTGTGTTGATAACTCACATTGAAGGTGAACTGACCGACAGTGAAACTTATGTGTGTCTGATGGTAGTAACTGATGTGCCATGTGTTCTGTGATTACACACACAAGTTTCACTAAACTTCTTTTTTTTTCGAGCTGCTTAAATACAGTGCTGACTAAACAAATAGTTCGGAAGGCAACTCTCTAAAACAGTTAAACCAAGTTGATCGGACTCTTGTATATCACAACTTTTAACAAATGGATCATTCTCTTTAACTCAAGTTATGTGTTTCGGATAAATTGTCGTCCTGACCTTGTAGATTCTCTCAGAACTCCCTTGTCAGGTTGAGATATTTTGTCCAATTTGCGCACAGAAGCTGTCCAAGCTACTTTTTAATGTATGTCCACAGCTGACTTCTTGACAGCCATGCCTCTTTTGCAGAGGACTTAAATATCAGGTCCTTCATCGGAAGTTATTTATAGTTTTTCTTTCTGACATTTAACTACCTTATAGAACCGTGTATCTTACAGACTGTCGGCAGTGAAACTTGTGTGTGTCTGATGTTAGTAACTGTTCTGTGATTACAGCACTTTTATAAACTCACTCCCCAAGCTGTGTTGATAACTCACATTGAAGATGAACTAACCGACAGTGAAACTTGTGTGTGTCTGATGGTAGTAACTGATGTGCCATGTGTTCTATGATTACAGCACTTTTATACACTCACTTCCCAAGCTGTGTTGATGACTCACATTGAAGATGAACTAACCGACCCATAATTTAGTTAGTCAGA
>NW_013675270.1:4494-20125 GCF_000517525.1 Limulus polyphemus | reverse complement strand
TGTTCTATGATTACAGCACTTTTATAAACCCACTCCCCTAGCTGTGTTGATAACTCACATTGAAGGTGAACTGACCGACAGTGAAACTTGTGTGTGTCTGATGGTAGTAACTGATGTTCCATGTGTTCTATGATTACAGCACTTTTATACACTCACTTCCCAAGCTGTGTTGATGACTCACATTGAAGATGAACTAACCGACAGGGAAACTTGTGTGTGTCTGATGGTAGTAACTGATGTGCCATGATTTCTGTGATTACAGCACTTTTATAAACCCACTCCCCTAGCTGTGTTGATAACTCACATTGAAGGTGAACTGACCGACTGGGAAACGAGAACAAATGTTTCCTTTAAATGTTGTGTACCGTAACTGTATGTGATGTTTCATAAAAGGGTTAGTAATAAATTCCAATGAAGTTTGTTTTAAATGCTTTAACAGTATAAAAAGTGTGTTCAACTCGTGATTATTTTTGTGATTAAAGTATAGGAATGATACTTGTTTTTTTGTAGATCAACATATTTACAGTTTCTTTGTAGGAATTAGTTCTCTATAAGAATGGTGAAAACAACGGGTATACATATGTGATGGGATTAAAATTTTATTACTTAAACAACTATCTCAAAAGTGTTCCACAAGCTTTTCACACAAACCTTGGGTAGAGTAACTTGCAAGTGACTGGGAAGTGCCACTTTATTTTATTTTTCTGGGGTGTTATTTAGTGTGAAAATCTTCCATTTCAGGAACCCCCGTTAACAGGATTCCTATTATGGCCAAACAGGTGTTGGACCTATACGAACTCTACAAATTAGTTGTAGCAAGAGGGGGTTTGGTGGAAGTCATTAACAAAAAGATTTGGAGAGAAATTACCAAAGGCCTCAATCTCCCGTCTTCCATTACCAGTGCTGCATTCACACTACGTACACAGTAAGCTGTTTTCCTTTTTTTTAGATAACATAATAAAATGTTTCTAGCTTAGACACAAATTATTCTTTATGAAATTATACTTATTTGTATCGTTTTATTTGAAAAAAAATCAGGTATTCATGCATGTTTCCAAATTTCTGTAGTTTGATAGTTGTAAACTGTACTTTTACACACTTTGATTTTAGCTAGATTTTGGAGTATTTAAATAGGATATACTCTGCCAAAGGTAACGAGTTCGAATAACCGCGCCATCTAACGACCATACATACAACTACATAATTCCATGTTACATAGTTATTTAGTACGTTAATCGAAAACTCTAGGGGATTTTAAAAATTGAAGTTGAAAGTATAATATTGGTATAGTATCCTTAGAATTTCTATAAATCTGTCACCTATTTAATTATGTTTGCTTGTGTTACTATGTGAAACTAGCCATAAATCTATTAAATGTGTTGTTAAGATTATTCGAGGCACTTTTCGTTAACAGTGATAAAGTAATTTTCATTCTTCGGTAACGATAATTAGCTGACTAGTTTGTATTCTAAACCTATATGTAAACCCTTACAACTTGGTAAAGATTTAGTTAGCCGAATCGGTTTAGTGTTATTGTAAGCTCTGTTCTGACCAAATGCAAAAACACAAACTTTGTTACATTTACATACGTAATAAACTTAGTTTCAGCTATACTTATTAACTATACTAAGAACAGAAAGGTTTTATATCGTGGTTTGTTGTTAATATTTCATTGAACCGATTCGTTCTGGCAACAGTTTTAAGTTCCTAGTGTACATTAGTGATCCTTCTCTAGAATTTGTAGTTTGTTTAGAAATCTTAGCAAGTGATGCTTTAGTTTTATTCATTAGGAAGCACGTAATTAAATTCATTAAAAACATAGTATGTAGTTGTCTAGTACATGAATGTTTAGTACCTCGATCTGTCTTGTATTCAACAATTTGTAAACAATCGTCTACAGATTATTAAATACAACATTTAGAAACGTATTGAAAATATGAGCTGACTTTTTTTTTATTGGACATACATATTAAGATGAGCTGCAACGCGGCAACGGAAACGTAAGAAAATTATGATAGATATAAAGTGATTTATTAAAAAGCATCTAGACCCCAGTTTTTTAATAGTTGCCAGAAACAAGATTAGTATTAAATAAATCAAACGGGTTTCAAACTTTCTAAAATATATGGAAACATAACACTGACGAAGAGATTTGAAACAGCCTAAATTAATGTCCTCTAAGTCTAAATACACGTTATTAACCAAACACTTACTGAGAACGTAGGGTCTGTTATTTCAGGAATATCTTATATATTTGATGAAATGTGCCTTCTTTCGGTCTATCAGCTCAAAATTGTGACTGATGTGCGGAGATAACCCTTCGTGTAGCTTTGCTCAAAAATTCTGAAAAACAAACAAATTTCTTGCAAAATCATGAACAACAAATAAATGAATAAAAAAAACACTAGTAATGCAAATTAGTATATAATGCAGTAAATGGAATGAAAAGTAACGCTACTTATATAGCTATAAACTATCATTACGTTTAGCATTATTTAATAAACAGAAATTCATTGGTTGTATTAGTGCTTGAAAATTCATAAGGCTGTTGCCAACCGATGTTTCGTCGAAAAGTTACAATATTGGTAGTAAGAAACTATTTGATTTGATATGTCGTGGGAGATACATTGATAGATTTCTTGCTAAATATAATATATAATAATTTTACTAAAAACGTTTCCGCGAATTGGGTATTTAAAAATCGATAAATTAGCTGTCGATCATATTATACCAGACATCCGCTCCTTTAGTGTAAAAGATAACTGAGTACTCCACTATCAACTATTGATAGGAGACATGATCAACTTTTAACTTTCCTGCTGCCATTTTCTTCCCCATTCCATCCGCTCCTTTAGTGTAAAAGGTAACTGAGTATTCCACTATCAACTATTGATAGGAGACATGATCAACTCTTAACTTTCTTGTTGCCTTTTTCTTCCCCATTCCATCCGCTGCTGTAGTGTAAAAGGTAACTGAGTACTCCACTATCAACTATTGATAGGAGACATGAACAACTCTTAACTTTCCTGCTGCCATTTTCTTCCCCATTCCATCCGCTTCTTTAGATGTTCATGTCTCCTATCAATAGTTGATAGTGGAGCACTCAATTACCTTTTGCACTACAGCAGCGGGTGGAATGGGGAAGAAAATGGCAGCAAGAAAGTTAAGAGTTGATCATGTCTCCTATCAATAGTTGATAGTGGAGTACTCAATTACCTTTTGCACTACAGCAGCGGGTGGAATGGGGAAGAAAATGGCAGCAAGAAAGTTAAGAGTTGATCATGTCTCCTATCAATAGTTGATAGTGGAGCACTCAATTACCTTTTCTTAACTTTCCTTGCTGCCATTTCTTCCCCATTCCACCCGCTGCTGTAGTGCAAAAGGTAATTGAGTGCTCCACTATCAACTATTGATAGGAGACATGAACATCTCTTAACTTTCCTGCTGCCGATTTCTTCCCCATTCTATTACTGAACATCGAGTTTAGTACAAGCCTGTTGTAAATTTGGTTTAACGTTCATATTTTTAGCTGATGTCGTATGTTATATACACAAATTAGTAGTGGATGCTGGGTAACGTTTATCATTTTTATGTATAAATGCTAGGTTTCTTATTCTCACAGTATATAGCTTTCCCCGCCCCCAACGGTTTAGCAGTAAGTCTGTAGGATTGTAACGTTAAAAACCCGTAGTGGATATAGCACAGATAACCCATTATGCAGCTTTGTGCTTAACAAAAAAAGCAAGCAAGAAAACAAACAAAGAAACTCATAGTATATAATAACGTAATATAATGTTCTGTATTTTGAAATGAAGTTGAGTACTATATTTGTGATTTATCTGCTTCTTTTAGGCGTAAAGGAATATTTTCAAAATAATAGCTAGCTTAAGAATTACTTATTTTCTTGATAAAGATACTGTTTTTATGATATTATGTAAAAGTATGTCAATAGGCATCGCATTTCAAATTTAATTATACTGTTATCCGTCCTGTCTATAATAAAAGACACGTTAAGGACAAAAATAATGATTACCAGCAACAATTAAACGTACACTTCGAAAAGTTTCGAATTATTGTTAAAAATACTAGAAATGGGAGAACGCTGCCTTAATCGTAAAAAAAGGCGTTTGTAAAAGGTTGCCAATGATGGAGGTAAGAAAAGGCAGGTAAATATCACTCTAAGTGTCTAAAGTGGAATCCATTAACAAGAGATGGAAGTAGAAAAAGGCAGATTATTATCACTTTAATTGTCTAAAGTGGAATACAGTAATAAAATATTCGCAGGTACGTAGGTCGCACTTCACAAAGATTGCAGGATAGAATTAAACAACATGTACCCACATCCATAAGAACTAAGAGTGTGAAAATAAAGAATTTATCATGTTGCTCCTGTAAAACAAAAGTTCTACCACCAAAATGTGAATCAGCATTGGCCAGCATTTACTAGTGAACCTGACTTGTGCTGACAACTACACGGATAGCAGGTTTGAAATTATTGCAAATGGTCGGTCGACCTTTCATCTCTATATTTTGGAAGCCACCTTTATTAAAACACATAAACCTGTCCTTTGCCACCAACAAGAATTCCTATACAATCTACACGTCCTTCAGTAGGTCTGTGGCATTTCCTGATTGGCTAAAGGACATGCCAATCAGTAATTGCTTTACCGGCCTACGTTGATCTAATTCATTTTATAAGCTGTACCATTTCCTATAGATCATTTTCCAGATTGTTCTGCTATAATTAGTGCCTGGCAAAAAGCTTCAGCAGATATTTCTTCTGCAACATCTCAACCAACAATTGGTCCAGTTCTCAACGCTATTTTCAAGTTTTGAACAACTCGATTTTCAAGATCTACGTATCTACATGAGCCGATGTTTCCATTTCTCAACGTTATATTTTAAGATCTCAGCTAACAGATGTTTCCGTATATAAAAGCTATCTTCAAATATATTAAGTTTTTCGATTAATAGGCGTTATAACAATCACGGTTATAGCCTCCGAAGTTTATAGCCAACCAATAATAGATGATGTTTTTAGGCGTGTTGCGTTGATTATATTTATAGACGTGTGAAGAGTTTCTCGAAATTTAATTTTGACGTAACGTTTACGTACATACATATGTTGTTGATTATTACACACGAGGATCTTCTACAACTTTAGAGAATAGGCGAGAGTTTCGCAATACAGATTTAACAGTATACGTTATTATATTTCTAAATATAAACTTAATTTAAACAAACATCAATATTAAAATTAATATGTAATAGTAAATACGTCACATTGTTTAAAATGGACCCGAAAAGCATTCCGAATTCACAGTATCATTGTTGTCATGGTATTAATGTAGCTGTGAAGTTGTGTATCAAAGGTTTCTCCCATGTATCTCAGCATCTCTTTTAGAGGGATGGCAGAGTCCGCAAAGAATGATGATGATTAGTCCTGATCAATCTGTTGTTATCAAATATCATCGAAGAAAAGCATCATCTCTAATGTGGTGTGTTTTACTCATGTGTAAGAACATTACCATCAGTAAAAACATTTTCAAATGTAATCGTTTTATGTATATATGAATCGGATTATTAAAACAATTATATATTCCAAATAAAGAATATATCACTAGGCTAGCTATAAAAATTAGTAGGAATTGTACAATTTTAAGCATTAAATCATCAAGCCTACTGAATTGTACGTTTTTAATAAATAAAATTAATCTTCAAGTTTTACTTATTGAAAACTTTCGAGAGCTAATCTTTCAAAAGTAAAATATTCAGTGATCGTCGAGTTGAATACTATGTGAAAATCGAAGGCGCTGAGCCCTAATGTGGAGGCCCATGAGTTCTATAATAAAGCTCGAAAATTATATTCTAAGAAAAAGTTGGTTGAAGAACAAAAACAAATAATTGGTTGAGTGTAGAGATGAGTTATCGTCATATGCAAATAATGAAAAATTTTTAAATAAACGTTACAGTTTCTCTAAACTTTCCTGTAAGAGGCGTGGGTTGGTCCTGCGGTTAAGCTCTGGATTTCGGAGCTGGTAAGCCTTGTTTGAAACTGTGGTAACAAAATATCCACACACACACACTTTAAGCTGTGGGTACATTATAAGAGTGACAGTTAATCCCTTAGTGTAGATGGTGGGTAGTAGGGTGTTGCTGACTGTCTGCCTTCCCTCTGGTCATTAGTTCAAAATTAGGGGCGCTGGCAGATAGCCTTACCAGCGTTGCCATATATACAAAATATGCATATAAATTTAAATATTTTCAGGTGTTGGTAGCCTATCTCTTCGTGCACCGCGAACCCCTAGTCTGATTGTAAATTGAAATACTTTGCTGTATTGTTAATAAATTTCTTCGTGTACCACCCCTAATTTGATTGTATACAAATTTAGATACGTTATTGTATTGCAAGTCTATCTCTTCGCACTACGACCCCCTAGTTTAATGGTATACAAATATGAATACGTTCGTGTACTGGTAATACATGTCGGACTCCTAATTTGATTGTATAAATAATTGGCTGGGAGAATCGTTAGACTTCCCAGCTTGTCAGCTAACACATGTAGCTTGTCAGCTAATACATGTTATACATGTAGTAAAGTGCATTCATTGTACCTTATAGCTTTAAGCTACCAGAATTGGGTTTTCTTTTGTATGAGACAAAGCTGAAAGCTGTAATTTTTCAGCTCATGCCTGTTTGTCAAATGTATCTTATTCATCATTTTCTTGTAATGTTTTCGAATGAACTAAAGGGGTTGTAAATCAAAGCGTATGTAATCATTAGATAAAACAGCAACGTTAGTTTTTCTGTTCAAAGTGTTGGAACGTTATTACTATGACTCTTTACATCTGTTGCAAAATTTAAAAACTATTGGATGTAATGCTTGTATGTTTAGAATTAACTTGGAAGCTTCCAGTGTAAGTTGTAATTCTTAACTCATCTTTAAAATTGTTTATATAAAAAGGTGTTACATTATTTTGTATCTTTGTTTGTTTAAGCACAAAGCTACACAATGGGCTATGTGCGCTCTGTCCACCGTGGACATCGAAACCCGATTTTTAGCTTTATAAATTCTCAAACTTACCGCAGCCACTTGGGGTTTATGTATCTCTGATAGATCCCCCCCCCCGCCGCCCGTGTGCGACAACGTGATTACTGTCAGATAGATTCAAATAGTTTGAACCTTTGAAATTATTGTGTAAAGTTAATGAATTAGACCCCCGCACGAGACGTAGAATATTTTTATAGTACCTCTGAAAAGCTGAAGAACACAGTTTGGAACCTAAAGGTCACACCTGCTTCGGTGTAAAATAGGTCATCATAGATAAAAATAGGTCATTACATATGTCTGTAATGAATTTCAGTTTGTACCAAACTGAAGACATTTCCATGATTATGTTGAATTTCAAAGTTGCGATATTTCACTAACACTGTAGTTAATATTTTTTTGCTGAGAAAAAAATATTAATACCAAGTCAAAAGAGTATATGCAACTAGTGATGTCTCAGCGTGACAATTATCTGTATGATTATGATATCTTCCTGGTGTTATTTATATATTACTGGGCTCTGTTTTACAGTTTTTATAATCAGTTCTTGTACTTATTGTTTCACACTTGTACAGATTTTATAATCAGTTCTCGTACTTACAGCTTCATGCTTGTACAGTTTTTATAATTAGTTCTCGTACTTATTATTTCACGTTTGTACATATTTTATAATCAGTTCTCGTACTTATTGTTTCATACTTGTACAGTTTTTATAATCAGTTCTCGTACTTATTGCTTCATGATTGTACAGTTTTTATAATTAGTTCTCATACTTATTGTTTCATACTTGTACAGTTTTTATAATCAGTTCTTTTACTTATTATTTCACGCTTGTACAGATTTTATAATCAGTTCTCGTACTTATTGCTTCATGCTTGTACAGATTTTATAATCAGTTCTTGTACTTACTGCTTCATGCTTGTACAGTTTTTATAATCAGTTCTCGTACTTATTGTTTCACGCTTGTACAGTTTTTATAATCAGTTCTCGTACTTATTGTTTCATACTTGTACAGTTTTTGTAATCAGTTCTCGTACTTATTGTTTCACGCTTGTACAGATTTTATAATCAGTTCTCGTACTTATTGCTTCATGCTTGTACAGATTTTATAATCAGTTCTCGTACTTATTGCTTCATGCTTGTACAGTTTTTATAAATAGTTCTCGTACTTATTGTTTCATGCTTGCACAGATTTTATAATCAGTTCTCGTACTTATTGCTTCATACTTGTACAGTTTTTGTAATCAGTTCTCGTACTTATTGCTTCATGCTTGTATTGATTATCTTTATTAGTTTTTGTTTTTTAACTCTTTGCTGAATAGTATAAAACAAAGTCACATCGGTAAAACTGTTCATTATATATCGTCATATAACGTATGGCTTTTTACAATAGTGGAAGCCTAAATTAACGTAAGTACCAAATGCGGTGGTATTTGGTTATTACTAGAGTTATTACTCTTTTAATTATTTCTACAAAAGAACTGAACGTACGAAAGTAAGGTCATCAAGATTTACGCAACACTTAGCTTATTCATGACACATCATACTTAATGTATCAAGATCTACTTTGGCAAACTTATGTGTGTTTCGAAACGAGTGAGTCATGTTTAAACTCACATTATAGCGTTTCTACTTTATGTCGTCATTAGATTTCAGTTATCTTTAGTTTTCCTACCACAATCTTTTTTTTCTTGGTCCAATATATCCCGTTATTTCTTCTGTATTTCAACAGATACTTTTGTAAAGTGATTTTTATGGATCTTTAATATACTCAAAAAGCAACAGCTTCAGAATATGACTCATTAGAATTCATTTACGACACTTGGAAGGTATATACAATCACAAAATTAGATAAATGACAATGACGGAAACTAGCGCCCTCGGGTGGTAAAATTCACTTCATCAGTGTTGTTTTCTTGTATCTCGATGAAGTAAGGTCTGTATGAAAAAAAAAGTGTATATTTCTTTGTCAAAACAAGTCCATTTCAGTTGCAACAGAAATTTTAGTTTAAAAAATGATTTGTTTAATCTCCTTGTTGGTATATCTCTTAAATAAACTAAACCAAAACTGCCCTATTTCTGTTCCTTCTTAACACAGATTTTTGGCTTGCTCAATAGGTACATGAAATATTTGTACCCTTATGAATGCGAGAAAGAGAAACTCAGTACGCCGGAGGAGCTGCAGGCGGCCATTGACGGAAACAGGAGGGAAGGTCGCAGGTCTAGCTACACCCAATACGCCGACATGGTCAGTGTCTCACGAAACTCGCACCACACACCACCACACCACCAACACCCAAGCCATGTTCGCAATATCTCACCTCTTGACCTCGTATCTAGGCAAATTAACGGCCACGGCTCAAACCAAGGAGGCTCATCAGGTAAGAAAAAACTAATATGTTAGTTAAACGTTATGCCATGTACCACACATGAAGTATTTTGAGGTACAACATGATGTTTGTGGCATTTCATGATTAGAACAGCTACTTTTCTAGTTTTCACACCCCATTTCGTCGCACTGTCCAGTCTCTTATTCTGCGCATGCTGCTGTTTCCATTATATCTCAAATGATAGTTCTATAGCATGGTAACACAAGAACAGTTCAACGTTAACAACAGTGTAAACTATCCAACGATATTCGTAATGACTGTGGAAGGCTCCAGCCAGAGTGCTGTTAGCGTGCAGTGTGTGTGTTTTGTTTTATCGCAAAGCTACACAGTGAGGTATCTGCGCTCTGCCCACCACGGGCAATCGAATTCAGGATTTTAGCGTTTTAAATAATAAAACTTACCGCTGATCCACTGGGGGACAAGATTACAGAGATAACAGAAAATAATGTTCGTGGAGAAATGTCCTAGAGTTTGTTAACGTAGAATTAACCTCACGAAACGAGTCTAAAATCACCTTTATAAAGTATTGTTTTAACTTCACAAAACGTGTCTAAAATCACCTTTATTAAGTATTGTTTTAACCTCACGAAACGTGTCTAAAATCACCATTATAAAGTATTGTATTAACCTCACAAAACGTGTCTAAAATCACCATTATAAAGTATTGTTTTAACCTCACGAAACATATCTAAAATCACTTTTATAAAGTATTGTTTTAACCTCACGAAACGAGTCTAAAATCACCTTTATAAAGTATTGTTTTAACCTCACAAAACGTGTCTAAAATCACCTTTATTAAGTATTGTTTTAACCTCACGAAACGAGTCTAAAATCACCTATTATAAAGTATTGTATTAACCTCACAAAACGTGTCTAAAATCACCTTTATTAAGTATTGTTTTAACCTCACAAAACGTGTCTAAAATCACCTTTATTAAGTATTGTTTTAACCTCACAAAACGTGTCTAAAATCACCTTTATTAAGTATTGTTTTATAACATTAACATACAAATGCAGCTGATCAAAATCTGAAATATCTGTCAAAGATACTGTGCTGTCATCTCGTTTTACAAAATGCTAGCAAGATAATGTAGATTTTTATTTCATGTTTTCCACTCATATAATCTGAAATTGGGTGTTGATGACGTAGTGTATTCCTGAAAATGGTTTTTTATTTACATCATTGCTTGTTTTTCATAGTTTTTCGCGTACTCGTTATTTAAGTATGAAGAAAGAAAGATGTCAGTGTAATCAACCATTCTTAGTATTCTTGGTTTGTGCTGCAAACTGGAAGGTCCAGGGTTTGAGCCGCGATATGCTGTTGAATATGCTGCGCACTTTTAAACATGAGAGTCTCATAACATTGACGGTGAATCACGCTTTTCAATTATGAGTGGATTTTTTATTGCCTTTTGGTTAGCAATTATAAATTAGAGTTAGCTATGCATGAACTTTGGAGCTTTTAATCCGGCCGTACCCCCTAGTGGCTCAGCGGTAAGTCTGCGGACTTATGACGCTAGAAATCAGGTTTCGAAGCCTGTGGTGGGCACAGTACAAATAGCCGAATGTGTAGCTTTGTGGTTAACTACAAAGAAACAAAAAACCTGGCCGTTTAGCATATGTCTTGCATAAAGCAAATGATTGTAATGAAAAAAGTTGTGAAAACGACTTCAGCTTTCGCTATAAAATTGTGTTTGTAAAGCTGCTAAATTGTCAAATCACCCTTAGTTTGTTCAAACTAGCTACAAAAATGTGTTTGTTATTAAACAATGGTTTTGTTTGAACCAGCTAGAGAGCTATACAAATGTGTGTTTATCATATTTTATTATTAAACAGTGGTTTTGTTTAAACCAGCTAGAGAGCTATACAAATGTGTGTTTATCATATTTTATTATTAAACAGTGGTTTTGTTTAAACCAGCTATAGAGCTACACAAATGTGTGTTTATCATATTTTGTTATTAAACAATAACTTTGTTTAAACCAGCTATAGAGCTACACAAATGTGTGTTTATCATATTTTATTATTAAACAGTGGTTTTGTTTGAAGCAGTTATAGAGCTACACAACTGTGTTTTTATCATATTTTGTTATTAAACAGTGGTTTTGTTTGAACCAGCTATAGAGCTACACAAATGTGTGTTTATCATATTTTGTTATTAAACAATAACTTTGTTTGAACCAGCTATAGAGCTACACAACTGTGTTTTATCATATTTTGTTATTAAACAATAACTTTGTTTGAACCAGCTATAGAGCTACACAACTGTGTGTTTATCATATTTTGTTATTATAGAGCTATACAAATGTGTGTTTATCATATTTTGTTATTAAACAGTGGTTTTGTTTGAACCAGCTATAGAGCTACACAACTGTGTGTTTATCATATTTTGTTATTAAACCATATTTTGTTATTATAGAGCTATACAAATGTGTGTTTATCATATTTTATTATTAAACAGTGGTTTGTTTAAACCAACTATAGAGCTACACAAATGTGTGTTTATCATATTTTATTATTAAACAGTGGTTTTGTTTGAACCAGTTATGGAACTACACAACTGTGTTTTTATCATATTTTGTTATTAAACAGTGGTTTTGTTTGAACCAGCTATAGAGCTACACAAATGTGTGTTTATCGCTAAAAGGGCGAACATGTTTGGTGGGAAGGGGATTCGAACCGCGACCCTCATATTGCGAGTCGAGCGCCCTAACCACCTGGCCATGCCGTGCCTTAACCAAGGGAGTTGTCAAACCCCAGTGCTACGTTTTCTTTGAATTCTGTTAGTGTAGGTTTTCGACAGCTATTCAGCATATTAATTCATTTATTTGATTATAATATAAAATTAAATGCTAGTCTAATAATACTATCGTTCAAGTTTTTAAGCATTCTTTGTTGGCTTGGAGTTGAAGATGTTTGAAGTATGCGCTAGCCATTTTAATAAAACATTTAAAAAGTAGGTACAACTTAGTTTGAATTTTTGGTTAAAAACGTGTTTTCAATAAAACATACTATCTATATTAATAATCATTAACCAATAATTTCATTTTTTGTGTGTGTGCAATCTTTTGACGCCCAATACTGATATAAGTAATTAAGGTATGTTGCTTTTCTTCTCCACTGGATTCATCTTACTGTGACGTTAAGAAACCAACTTCTGGAATATTTCCTGCTTTAATTGATCTATTTCTGTAAAAGGTATTAACCGTGTAATTACTCTTTCACTGTGTTTTTTATCTTTACCAAGCCTTGCCAGAAATAGAATATTTCTGCTGGCAAAGGGAGAACAGAAACGCATGGCAAAGATCAAAATAGTCGATAGTATTAACTCGACTCAGTATGAATGATAAAATAGATGTGTTGTAGCTTTGATTGGATTATTAATTTCTTTGTGGATGACAGATGTTACCCATTCTACTATATCATTGTAACCACCTTTAGTTCTTCCTATTTGTCTGTTCACAGCAATGCGTAAAAAGTAAGAATCCTCCACGTAAATTGTTAACAAGTATAATCACAAAGTAATATCCCATGGTAAATGTGGACGACTTGAATCTGCCAGTATAATCACAAAGTAATATTCCAGATGAATGTGAATACTGGATAATTAAATACAAATGTAAGGTATGTTGATGTAAACAAATTAATTTTCTTGCTGTTAAATATTTAGTTAAAATTAAACTGAAACTGGAAATATCAACCCGATCAGCCCACGCAGAGTAAACGGTCAGCTTAGAAACCTCTAAAATTTATGTATAGTCGCCGTTCCTTTTTATCTACCAACCAAAAGGTAGGTAGCCAACTAGTGGAACAAGGGTTTTCTCTGGCTCTTTGAATTAAATAACGGGAGTGACTGACCGTCGCTTTTATAACGAGTAAACACTAGTATTGTTATTCACACACTGGAGACAAACAGAAGGGAAGCGTTTCATTGAAGTTCGGTGATAAAGGAATTAAAGTTCCCTACCGCAACTAAAAATACAATAATAAGTAATCAGACCAAGGTTGTGGTCATTCACGTTGTAACGTTACACTGTAGTGAAGAGCCAATGAAATGAGTGAACGTACTATGATCTTCGACAACTGTGAATTTCAATGTGCTTTGTTTGGTTTCTAGCTCTTCTGGCAGCAATCTACTGTTTCTTTTAGTTTTTGTTTTTTTTTCTGAAATGTCCTGTCTCTCTTCTGCACAGACTATCGGAGAACCAGCCAGAAGAAATATGGCGACGCCCACTGTCATGTATCAATCCAACAATTGTGAAAGGAAATTCCCAAACCATAAATTATTGCTATTGCCAAAATTATACATAAATAAACAAATTAAGAAAGCTTACAAATTATACAGTTCACATAGTAAAGACAGATTCAAGTCGTCCACATTTACCATGGGATATTACTTTGTGATTATACTGGCAGATTCAAGTCGTCCACATTTACCATGGGATATTACTTTGTGATTATACTATCAGATTCAAGTCGTCCACATTTACCATGGGATATTACTTTGTGATTATACTGGCAGATTC
Source organism: Limulus polyphemus (assembly GCF_000517525.1). Taxonomy (NCBI): domain Eukaryota; kingdom Metazoa; phylum Arthropoda; class Merostomata; order Xiphosura; family Limulidae; genus Limulus; species Limulus polyphemus. The sequence goes on along the minus strand of NW_013675270.1, from coordinate 6,160 downwards.
AAGTCGTCCACATTTATTTGCTGAGGGTGTCCTTGGAGTAAGCTTAGACAATTTTATTATTGTTTTATATTGAATATTTTGTCAAACAAAATGATGTTTCAAGGCAATTATTAATTTATGTCTCAATCCAAAGACAGTTTTAAACCTTTTTTTTTTTTGAAGAAAAAAGTTTTGAAGTATTTGAAATCGGTTGTTACATTATGCTATAGGCGATGAAGACAACGACATTTCTTCAACCCCTGCACGAGTGATGTTCCCTCAACAGGAAGCACTAAATCTTGAAGTACCTCGGAATTCAGTCCATCCATCTCAGCCAGCAGATAAGATGGAGGATAGTATAGAAACACCTCCTGCCAAACGATTTTTATCTGAAGAAGAGCTCTTGTTGGCACGCGCAACGCTGCCTAGTGCTCATTTGAAAATTACAAGCAGAGGTAAAACGAAAAAGAAAGTTGCTTTTATTATGATTTATGTGATAAGTAATTTTCACACAAAACTTTCCAGGATATATATTAATATTTGAACAAAAGTGAACGCGTATACACTGAATAGTCACAAGTAAATAGACACCTAATTTTTCGTCATTTAACTGATTTATGCTAACTAATTTGTGTTCACAGAGCACTATATAAATGAAAATGGTCCGCACACTAATTATCTTGTGCTACAACATGCCTAGAACTCAAGGTTCTCTCGAATTGTCAGATTTTGTTAGAGGAAGGATAGGTGGTCAAGCAGATGGTGGAATACGTCAGCGACAAATTTCGCAGAATTTGGGAATCCCGCTTTCGACAGTCAACAGAATCATCGTGCAGTTTAGGAAACACGGCAAGGAAACAACTGAGCAGCGTCCGGGTCGTCCTGGTCCATCAGAGAGGACAAAAAGCGCTGTCAAGAGGAACATCGAAATGTATCCCAGATTAACGACTGCAGAAGTGGCCAAAGTTGGTGGGATGAGCCCAAAATATGTTCAACGGATTCTCCACAGATTGGGTTATCGTTGTAGAGCAGCTAGACGGAAGCCCTTATTTAGACCTGCCAACATAGTCAGACGAAAGAAGTGGGCAAGTGATATGATGACCAAACCTCTGGACTTTTGGAAGACTGTATTGTTCTCAGATGAATCAAGATTCGCTCAATTTTCGGACAGTGGAAGGATATGGGTCTGGAGAATGCCTCACCAAGAGTTTTGGCTCAACAGATTGCAGCCAACTGTGAAGCATGGTGGTTACAGCGTGATGGTTTGGGGAGCTGTTTGGGTTGGTGGGAGATCTAGCTTAGTGGAGTGCGTTGGCAACATAAATTTTGCGAAATACGACGAAATATTAGAGGAAGGACTCTTGCCACTTTATTCCTCGGGTTTCGTGGACAAGAACAAAACGTTGTTCCAGGAAGATGGAGCACCGTGTCACACTGCTAGAAATACCCAAAAGTGGCAGGAAGAAAATGGTATCCAGAAGTTGCCCTGGCCGAGCCAATCTCCTGACATGAACCCCATCGAAAACCTCTGGACCATACTCGACCGGCAAGTCAAGAAACAACCACAAAAAAAAAAAAAAAAAACAACTTCGAAGAGCGATCTACTCCAAGTTTTGAAGCAAGAGTGGGCTAAAATCCCACAATCTAAAATGACGAGATGATTCTCACGATGCCCCAAAGGATCAAC
>NW_013675270.1:2204-3617 GCF_000517525.1 Limulus polyphemus | reverse complement strand
AGAGACGTAACAATATATATATATATATATATATGTGTGTGTGTGTGTGTGTGTGTGTACACCAATTATCAATTTTTGGCGTCTGTTTACAAGCCTCTCATCAAAAACTATTTTTCACCGTCTGTAACTAGTTGATATCTTACTTTCTAAATCTCAAGCAAAACTATAAACATTTAAATAGAACTAGTTACTTCACACTCCAACCATACCATTGCTGATGATAATGAAAACAAATCTTCTATAGTTATATTTTATACCTCAGAACAAAGCCCAGCATAATAAAGTTAGGTTTAAACTTACCACTATTAAACGAATGGAAGATAGGATTTTCTCTCTAAATTTCAAATAAGCAACAATACGAAATTTGATGTATAAGTATTTCATTAATTATCTGCATATAAACTGAGTGGTCACAAGTAAATAGACACCTAATTTTTCGTCATTTAACTGATTTATGCTAACTAATTTGTGTTCACAGAGCACTATATAAATGAAAATGGTCCGCACACTAATTATCTTTAGCTACAACATGCCTAGAACTCAAGGTTCTCTCGAATTGTCAGATTTTGTTAGAGGAAGGATAGTTGGTCAAGCAGATGGTGGAAATAAGTCAGCGATAAATTTCGCACAATTTGGGAATCCCGCTTTCGACAGTCAACAGAATCATCGTGCAGTTCAGGAAACACGGCAAGAAAACAACTGAGCAGCGTCCGGGTCGTCCTGGTCCATTGGAGAGGACAAAAAGGGCTGTCAAGAGAAGCATCGAAATGGATCCCAGATTAACAACTACAAAAGTGGCCAAAGTTGGTGGGATGAGCCCGAAATCTGTTCAACGGATTCTTCACAGATTGGGTTATCGTTGCAGAGCAGCTAGACGGAAGCCCTTATTAAGACTGCCAACATAGTCAGACGAAAGAAGTGGGCAAGTGATATGATGACCAAGCCTTTGGACTTTTGGAAGACCGTATTGTTCTCAGACGAATCAAGATTCGCTCAATTTTCGGACAGTGGAAGGATATTGGTCTAGGGAATGCCTCACCAAGGGTTTTGGCTCAACAGATCGCAGCCAACTGTGAAGCATGGGGGTTTCAGCGTGATGGTTTGGGGAGCTGTTTGTGTTGGTGGGAGATCAAGCTTAGTGGAGTGCGTTGGCAACATAAATTTTGCGAAATACGTCGAAATATTGGAGGAAGGACTCTTGCCACTTTATTCCTCGGGTTTCGTGGACAAGAACACAACGTTGTTCCAGGAAGATGGAGCACCGTGTCACACTACTAGAAACACATAAAAGTGGCAGGAAGAAAATGGTATCCAGAAGTTGCCCTGGCCGAGCCAATCTCCTGACACGAACCCCATCGAAAACCTCTGAGCCATACTCGACCGGCAAATCAAGAAACAACAAAAAAAAACAAC
>NW_013675270.1:0-1802 GCF_000517525.1 Limulus polyphemus | reverse complement strand
TTGTGACCACGCTGTGTATATTATTTTAGGTTAAAGCGTGTTAAGTGGTATAGTTGAGATGAGTTAAGAGGTGTAGTAGAAATGGATGTTAATATTCCTGGTTAAGTAAATGAATAAAGCAGAAATAAGTGTTAACATCTTAGATTAAGTATTAAGTAGTATATTAAAAGCGAATAACAATATTATATATTCGTGTATGTTAAACGATATGGTAGAAATTAGCTTAACCAACTTGATTTGTGTTAGCATTCCAGATTAAGAAAGTAGTGTGGCAGAAATAAGCGTCTAGTTTAAGATGTGTTGAGTAATGTAGTTAAAAAAAAATTTTTGTGTAAGGTGTGTTGAGTGGTGTGGTAGAAATGAACATTAACCTCGTAGGTTAAAGTGTACTTAGTTGTTTTGTAGAAATGAACATTAACATATAGGTTAAGGTGTGTTGAGTAGTATAGTAGAAATTAGCTAGCTTGAATTTTGCAAAAATTCAAAATCTTATAACACATTTTCAAGATTTATTTTTACACTTTAGGTAGGTGAAAGAGGAAGACAAAATTAATTATCAGACCTAATTTGGAACTCAATTTGCTTTTCTAATAGGTGATGGGCGGTCTCCTATAGACAATTCCCTGGTGGTGAGTATGGAAATTAATGGCGTGATGTATCAAGGAGTCCTGTTTGCTCAGACACATCGAGGACGGATGACTTGACGATCGTTCTTACCATTTTGTCTATCCTCTTCACAGTGCCTTCTCGCCTAGATCGTATAATAATATCTTCATGTGTGGTCAGTTATTTTGTGTAAAATCAAAAACATATACTGTATCGGTGCTGCCACCATTACACCTCTAAAAGGCCGATGGCAGCAACAGGCAGCTAACAACGTAGTTTGTAATCTGTTTCATGGTTTCGTGAACATGTTAAAATAATGTGAAGTTTCTAAACGTACTATTTCCAAGATCAACTACAAAACTGGGATACTGGCTTTATCATAATTCTCAGGAACTCATATTATGGAAGAGCTTATCTATAGATTATTCAATGCTTTCATACTCTGTGCTATTATCGATTCTTGGGTTTTGTTTAGTTTAAAAAATTAAATAAAAATTTGAAATTAACCTAATTATTTCCATACTATACTCGCAATAGTACATTATATTTCATGAGTGATACCTCTTAGATTGTTCAAATCATGCACTTTCTGGTTTTCTTTTTCTTTTAGCTCATGTAGGTAAAATACCAAGTGTCAATCTATTTAAGGGAATTGTGTAGTAATGCTGCAGCAGAATTAATATGTAATATTGACTTGGTGAGCAGCTGAATTACTATGTAATATTGACCTGGTGAGCAGCAGAATTACTATGTAAGATTGACTTGGTGAGCAGCTGAATTACTATGTAAGATTGACTTGGTGAGCAGCTCACCAAGTCAATCTTACATAGTAATTCAGCTGCTCACCAAGTCAATATTACATAGTAATTCAGCTGCTCACCAAGTCAATATTGCATAGTAATTCTGCTGCTCACCAAGTCAATATTACATAGGAATTCAGCTGCTCACCAAGTCAATATTACATAGTAATTCAGCTGCTCACCAAGTCAATCTTACATAGTAATTCTGCTGCTCACCAGGTCAATATTACATGGTAATTCAGCTGCTCACCAAGTCAATATTGCATAGTAATTCAGCTGCTCACCAAGTCAATATTACATATTAATTCTGCTGCTCACCAAGTCAATCTTACATAGTAATTCTGCTGCTCACCAAGTCAATCTTACATAGTAATTCTGCTGCTCACCAAGTCAATC
>NW_013675269.1:20733-23402 GCF_000517525.1 Limulus polyphemus | reverse complement strand
AGTATTGCAACAATTACTAAAGAGATAATCTAACATTATCCAGAGATAGCTGTAGATAGTATTGCAACAATTACTAAAGAGATAATCTAACATTATCCAGAGATAGCTGTAGATAGTATTGCAACAATTACTAAAGAGATAATCTCACATTATCCAAAGATAGTTGTAGATAGTATTGCAACAATTACTAAAGAGATAATCTAAGATTATCCAAAGATAGTTGTAGATAGTATTGCAACAATTACTAAAGAGATAATCTAAGATTATCCAAAGATAGTTGTAGATAGTATTGCAACAATTACTAAAGAGATAATCTCACATTATCCAGAGATAGCTGTAGATAGCATTGCAACAATTACTAAAGAGATAATCTAAGATTATCCAAAGATAGCTGTAGATAGCATTGCAACAATTAATAAAGAGATAAGCTAACATTATCCAGAGGCAGCTATGGTTGGTAGTGTAATACTTACAGAAACATTAGAGCTTCCTGGAGTGTTGGTTCCATAGCCTGAAGATGGAAGAGATGCAAGAGACCATCTTCTGCCTTCCCCTCTTTATCACAACAGAAACTAGTTTAGTATACTATAAAAAGGTTTTAAACAAACCTATATAGTTAATAACAGCAATAGTGACATCTACCAACAAGCTTACATAAACATTAATTTTTACCCACATTAAGAAACAACTTTCTTGTTAAGAAAGATAAGTGGAAGATTATTTTTTAAACCTTTCAAATTATTACTTAAGTGTGAAGACAAAGCAGTGATAAAAATATATATATAATTGTTTTTTAAACGTTAAGGTTAACAGTAAGAGTGTTGACAACAGGCTACTAGTATTGAGTATTTATTTCCAGGCTATAAGTGTAAATACAATGGTTAAGACTAGTGTAGGAGTTAAGCGTTTACAGTTAGTTAGGTGTAATGGGTACAATGAGTGGGTTTTATTTGGGAACTCGGGACTGGTATGTACTTTTAAGGAAGATGGTAATTATGATGTAGAATTTGTATGTATAGTTTGTAGGTTGGAAGAGAAGTTGGAAGCAATCATGATTAAAGTAGAGGCAATAGATAAAGTGAAGTGTGGAATGTGGGAAATGGCAGCAGGATTTCAAGATGAACTTAAGCTTTTACATACAAGGGATACATCAGCTAACAAAGACTTTCAGGAAGTTAGAAAGAGTACTGTTAGAGCTAGAGAAGTAGTAAATTTAGTTACAATGAGCCTATTTTATTTAGCAACAAATTTCAGCCTTTGGACTGGTGGGATCAGTTCAGTGGAAGAAGGGAGCTTTTTGGAATGGATGGTTTACATATAAATAGGGTAGAGGCTGGCTTGTATGCTAAAGCTATTAACTCAGCTTTAAGGGAAGTTTTAAACTAGGACTAGACAGTGGTGAGGGCCAGGATAAATTCAATGCAAAAATAATAAGAGGCAGAGAAAAGTTTAGCATAGGAAATGAGTATAGAAGTAGTTATAATGATAGGCTTAATTGTTACTATTGTAATGCTGGAAGTATAAGAAATAAAATAGATGACTTTAGAGCACTGGTAGGAATGGAGGATTTTGATATAATGGGAATAACTGAAATATGGTTAAACATAGATGATATTCATGACAGAAATTTCTTTGAAATACAGGGTTACAGGCTATTTAATAGGGATAGGGTATTAAAGAGGGGAAGAGGAATGGCTTAATATGTAAAATATGAGTTACATCCTGTTGAAGTTGAAGATATCAAAGATATTAGCAAGGAGATTGAATCAATTTGGTTTCTATTAGTGGATATAAAGGGAAAAGGCTTTTAGTGTGAATTTGTTACAGACCACCAAATGATACTGATGAAATTAGTGAGAAACTTTACAGTGAGATTAAGAGTTCAGCTGTTAATGAAGTCATAATTATGAGTCATTTTAATTTCAGGCATATAGATTGGGAAATTCTAGAGTCAAACTATAAGGGAGAAAGGTTTTTGTAAACTGTTCAGGATGTCGTTCTTCACCAGTTAGTCAAGAAACCAACTAGAAACAATGCTATTTTAGATTTATTAACTTCAAATACAGAAATGATCGAGAGGGTGGAACTGAGGAACATCTGGGTGCAAGTGATCATTGCTCTATTAGGTTCAATGTTTTGCTGCATATGGAGATAAGGAATAATGATATTTTGATTATAAATTTCAAAAAAGCAAATTTTGAAGGGATGTGACAAGAGTTATCTGTTGTGAATTGGGCAGCTGAGTTATTTGGAGACACTGATCAGATGTGGAACATTTTTAAAGGTAAGTCTTTAAATATTCAAGGTAAACATATTCCTTATAGGACAAGAGTGGCTACAATTAAAAAACCAGATTGGTTCATGAAGAGTTTAAGAAATAAAATTAAAGAAAAGAATCATAAGTTTAAGAAATTTTAATTGACCGGTATGACAGAAGACTTAGAAGATTATAGAAGATCAAGAAAGTTGGTGAAACAGGAAATTTGGACATCAAAAAGGATGTATGAGAAAAAGTTGGCTGAAAATGTAAAAATTAACTGTAGGGATTTCTTTAAATACATTAAGGGTAAACAAAATGTTAGGATAAGGATAGAACCCTTGAGGGATGATAAAGGAAGGCTAGTATCTGATGATTATAAGATGGCTAGGTTATTAAATTTTACTTTTTC
>NW_013675269.1:19216-20618 GCF_000517525.1 Limulus polyphemus | reverse complement strand
GTTTAAGAAATAAAATTAAAGAAAAGAATCATAAGTTTAAGAAATTTTAATTGACCGGTATGACAGGAGACTTACAAGATTATAGAAGATCAAGAAAGTTGGTGAAACAGGAAATTTGGACATCAAAAAGGATGTATGAGAAAAAGTTGGCTGAAAATGTAAAAATTAACAGTAAGGATTTCTTTAAATACATTCAGGGAAAACAAAATGTTAGGATAAGGATAGAACCCTTGAGGGATGATAAAGGAAGGCTAGTATCTGATGATTATAAGATGGCTAGGTTATTAAATTTTACTTTTTCTTCGGTTTTTACTAATGAAAATTAAAGCAGTATTCTACATCTTGAATAGTTGATAAATGGAAACGAGATCAAACAAGATGACTGCATTAATTCGGAGCTGGTTAAGAAAAAATTGGGAAGTTTAAATAATGATAAGGCTTCTGGGCCAGATAATATTTCCCCAAGGGTTTTGAAGGAGGTTAAAGATTGAATATGTAAGCCATTTACTACTATTTTTGTCAGTCCTTGAATAGTGGACAGGTACCAGAGGATTGGAAGTTAGCTAATGTAACTCCTCGTTTCAATGGAGGTGATAGAAATTGTCCCAGTAATTATAAACCCAGTAGTATTACATCAGTTGTGGGAAAAGTTTTGGAAATTCTGTTAAAAGGTGCCTTGCAAAGTTATTTAACAAAGTTTAGAATTTTATTGGATAGTCAACATGGTTTCACTAAGGTAAAATCTTGCCTTACAAATCTTTTAACATTCTTTGAAAAGGTTACTGCTTATGTAGATGAGAGTAAGGGTGTAGATTTGGTGTATCTGGATTTTCAGAAAGCATTTGACAAGGTGCCACATAAAAGGCTTTAAAAAAAATTTGCTCTACAAGTGTTAGCAAATTGAATAGAAGAGTGGCTGGATGGAAGAAAGTAGAGGGTTGTTAGAAATGGAGTTCAGTCAAACTGAACAGTTTTAGGACCTTTGTTCTTTTTGATCTACATCAATGATAGATGAAGGAATGGTCAATAAATTACTTAAATTTGGGTGTTGCTAGCTGTGAAGAGGATGCTGCTGATTTACAAAAGGATTTAGATCATTTAGTGAGTTAGGCAAATAAAATGGTAGATTGGTTTTAATTATAGTAAATGCAAGATAATGTATGTGGGTTATCATAATTTGAATTATAAGTATAATTTGGATGGGAATAACCTTAACAGTGTTATGAAGGAAAAAGATCTTGGTATAATGATTGATCAGTCTCTAAAGCCATTCAAGCAGTGTGCTGATGCTAGTGGTAGAGCAAATAGGAGTTTAGGTTGTATCTACAGAAATACTGAATACAAGTCTAAAGAGGTTATAATTTCATTGTACAGGTCATTAGTTAGGCCACATTTGTTCAAT
>NW_013675269.1:17874-19095 GCF_000517525.1 Limulus polyphemus | reverse complement strand
GTTATTAGAATGGTGTTTGGGATGGAGGGGTTGTCATACAAGTAGAGGCTGAAATCTCTCAAATTGTTTTCTCTTGAAAAATGAAGAGTTAGGGGGATCTGATTGAGGTGTTTAAGATTGATAGTGTTGATGTATCATCTTTTTTTATATTTAACAGTGAGAATAGTAGGACTAGGGGACACGAGTATATATTTTGGCAAGACAGGAGTCATCTTCACCTAAGACAGTTTCATTTTTCTAATAGGGTGGTTGGCCTTTGGAATGAGTTGCCTTCAGATGTTGTAGAGGCAGTAAATTTAAGTGAGTTTAAGAAAAATCTTGATAAGTATATGATTGAAAATGGCTGGGTTTAAGATTTATTATTTTATTTATTTTTTAATCATTGTAATTTAGTTTACAGGATGAAACAGCCGAGATGGACCAATAGGTTCCATGTTGTCCCTAAACGTTATGTTACATTATATTAATAAACGTAACATAATAACGAAAGCGCCCTCTTTTGACAACTACGAATAGTAAATACTTCACAAATACACAACAAATATAAACTTTCGTAAGATAATAATACCAACATTGTTTTTTTTTATTGACAAATACTGAAACTACTTTACGATTTTATTTGAAAAACAAAACCAATTTGTATTTATGGCAAAGCTGCTAATTCATTATCCCTAATGTTAAACTACTGACCAGCCACCCACACTAAGTGATTAAATGTCTCAGTTTAAGGTACAGGGTATATTTTGTGGAATCACTCGGATTCGAACTCGGCACCGAAATCCAGAGCTCTACTGTAAGACCGCGTCTAAGGAAGCCAATAAGGAAAGCAATTTAAAATCTGTAAATATCTTAGATGTACTCGTATTTATTTATTTTCATCTTGTTTCTTACAAACATCATTTTTCAACACACAAAACAAAAATGTTTTCTTCCCTACAATTAACTGTTCGACCACCCACTTGCAAAACGTCATTCGACGAAAATATGTTTACACAGTCACGTGCTCAAGAATTACGAAAACACTAGCGATATACGAACTATATGTCACCACAGCACAATAACAGCGGCTTTTCCTCTCTACTGATGTCAGAGAAAGCCACGCCCACGTCGAACGTTACTAACGGCATTAACCGTAGCCTACGTGTTTCTGACAAACACTTTCCTTACAAGGAATTCAAGTAAATGATCCATGTTTAAAGATTTAAAAACTGGATGTGTAGG
>NW_013675269.1:10944-16874 GCF_000517525.1 Limulus polyphemus | reverse complement strand
GATGATGACAAAACCTTGTCGAAACGTTGTACATTTGCTGTTATGTTCAACTTATATTAAAGTGTTTCTTCATTACCCATTCAAGCCGTCTCCAGCCATTATTAACTTCGAAGAGTGATCTACTCCAAGTTTTGAAGCAAGAGTGGGCGAAAATCCGACAATCTAAAATTGATGAGATGATTCTCAAGATGCCCCAAAGGATCAACGAACTCCACGAAGCGAAAGGAAGATCTACTAGATATTAATTAAATTATAAATATATCAATTCATGTGAATATGACTGAAAAATTTAATTTTTTCTGAAAAGGTGGTGTCTATTTACTTGTGACCACGCTGTGTACATTGCAGACAGTGTCCAGTTACTGTACAAAAATTACATTAATCGAGCCAACCAACTGTTGGTGATGGATGCTAACACACATAATGGGTCATCTTTGTAGTAAGGTGTTATAACAGACAGGACAAACTTGTCAATATATGATGTAACACGCGATGACCTCCTCACCTCAGGGTTAGACTCCAACAGTAAGTAGCACCATAGACTGTACAGGGTATCCAACAAGGCGCCAGCGGTGCGCACGTTTGAGGGGGTCTGGGGACTTTGCAGACTCCCAGTGGGGCCCAGGAGTAGTGCCCAGTCGATGTTCCAGGGAAAAAAGCAAGGGAAAAATTTTCGAATTTTCCCCGGGCCAACGCAATCGATTTTTACGTCTGAAAAAAATAAACTGGTCTGAAGCTGTCGTTTGGAGGAAGTCTGAAGAATTACCTATCTTTAGTTACAAGGAAAGAACGTTGTATTATAGGAACCAAGTATGCACTAAAGACACGTGTGTGAAATGTCAACGTCAGTCTGACTCAGACTTTGACAAGTCAGAGAGTAAAGTGATGTTCACGTGAAAAATAAAAATACTTTTGTCCACCGTACAGTTCCCAAAATTTATTTGAATATCCTTTACAACTTCTTAAAGGTATATCTGGAGGTTTTTACCAGTATCCCTGTAAACTGTATCTGGTATTTTCTCTTCATTAACACGAACTACTTTGAAATCAACAATGTAGAGTAAAATAAAAAGTTGATAATTCTTACACCAAATGGATAATACCATACTGAATGGCACTCTGTACAAAGTCGAGACATGCACACTTCGACACCCGCCCGTGCACGTAGTTTCTGAAAAATCTCAGTAGAGTTAGAATGGTTACAGACAGATTTATAAAAAAAAAAAAACAGTTATCTATTTACTGCTGTTAACAAAATTGTTTATCTTCTGTACGGTATCTTTACTAGGAAGATGTTCCCGTACTTATTGTTTCCTCCGTACCTATAAAAGTCGACACGCTCATTCAAAACCTGACGTTTCGTAATATATATATAAGGTCAGGCAAACAAACAACAAAACTGGGTGGTCCAAATCAATTATCTATAGGAACAAAATAAAGGAGTGGGGTCGACCGTTCCACCCCTTACTAGGGGTAACACTTCACGTGGTTCTGGTTGAGGGGAAGAAGTGAAAGGAAATGCTTGTGTAACTGTTCCCCTGCACTCACCTATCAAGTTTCATGATTCTATAATGGGGGAGAAATTCCAGGTAGTGTCTGAAATAGGAGCTATTTTCTCACACCTGGCAACATCAACCAGTAATAGATGAAAGTTGTTGTTGTTATAAACAGATTCCATCATTAGAGTGTTTGTAATTACGATAACCGCCCCAACTTTTAATTTTACAAAAGGAACAATTTATTTGTTGTTCTTTGTGAATGCTAATCAAGATAACCAGAAGAAACACACAAATGATGTTTAAAAATACCAAACTGTTTCATCCAAGAAACCTAAATTCAGACTTTTGTTACTAAAACTTTAGACATAGGACTAACTGCGTGTGGCCGTCCCTAATTTTCAACAGACAGACTCTACACACGGCAGGCTGCTACATAAAAGTACTCGTCGCCAACTCTGATTATCACTCTTGTGGAGTTCCAATGGCCCCAAAGTGCGGAGCGCGAACCGTGAAATGTTAGATCCATAGACCCATAATGGTAACTAATAAGCCACACCCGGCCTTTCCCCATTTAGAAATAATGATGTTAAAGAATGGTTTTGGGAGTCGTTCCCAGTAAGTTTCGAAGGGGGACAAACCCTCTTCACGCAGTAAACGTTTCACTATGATAAAGAATGATTCTGTACAGCTGAATAAAAAGAAATACACAATAAAACATCTTGCATTATAAGGTGTGGACTAATTATAATAAGGTGTGAACTAATTATAATAAGATGTGTAGTAATTATAACAAGGTGTGAACTAATTATAATAAGATGTGTAGTAATTATAATAAGGTGTGTAGTAATTATAATAAGATGTGTACTAATTATAATAAGGTGTGTAGTAACTATAATAAGGTGTGTAGTAACTATAAGATGTGTACTAATTATAATAAGGTGTGGACTAATTATAATAAGGTGTGGACTAATTACAATAAGATGTGTAGTAATTATAATAAGATGTGTAGTTATTATAATAAGATGTGTAGTAATTATAATAAGATGTGGACTAATTATAATAACATGTGTAGTAATTATAATAACATGTGGACTAATTATAATAAGATGTGTAGTAATTATAATAACATGTGGACTAATTATAATAAGATGTGGACTAACTATAATAAGATGTGGACTAATTACAATAACATGTGTACTAATTATAATAAGATGTGTACTAATTATAATAACATGTGGACTAATTATAATAACATGTGTAGTAATTATAATAACATGTGTACTAATTATAATAAGATGTGGACTAATTATAATAACATGTGTACTAATTATAATAAGATGTGGACTAATTATAATAAGATGTGTACTAATTATAATAACATGTGTACTAATTATAATAAGATGTGTACTAATTATAATAACATGTGTACTAATTATAATAACATGTGGACTAATTATAACAACATGTGTACTAATTATAACAACATGTGTACTAATTATAACAACATGTGGACTAATTATAATAACATGTGTACTAATTATAACAACATGTGGACTAATTATAATAAGATGTGTACTAATTATAATAAGATGTGGACTAATTATTTTTACTCTTAAGGTGTCCCTCAATTCTGGTTTCCTTTTATTTTTTTAATAAAATGAGGTATGAATGAAATAACTGTCCCTAAAACACAAATTATTGGTTACCGTTTGGTGTGGTTTTATAAGATAAGGAATTAGTTGGTTATCATTTGGTGTGGTTTTATAAGATAAGGAATTAGTTGGTTACCATTTGGTGTGGTTTTATAAGATGAGGAATTAGTTGGTTACCGTTTTGTGTGGTCTTATAAGATAACGAATTAGTTGGTTACCATTTGGTGTGGTTTTATAAGATAACAAATTAGTTGGTTACAGTTTGGTGTGGTTTTATAAGATAACGAATTAGTTGGTTACAGTTTGGTGTGGTTTTATAAGATAATGAATTAGTTGGTTACCGTTTGGTGAAGTTTTAAGATAACGAATTAGTTGGTTACAGTTTGGTGTGGTTTTATAAGATAACGAATTAGTTGGTTATCGTTTGGTGTGGTTTTATAAGAAAAGGAATTAGTTGGTTACCGTTTGGTGTGGTCTTATAAGAACGAATTAGTTAGTTACCTTTTGGTGTGGTTTTACAAGATTACAAATTAGTTGGTTACCGTTTAGTGTGGTTTTATAATATAAAGAATTAATTGGTTACTTTTTGGTGTGGCTTTATAAGAACGAATTAGTTGGTTACCGTTTGGTGTGGTTTTATAAGATAATGAATTAGTTGGTTACCGTTTGGTGTGGTCTTATGAGATAACGAATTAGTTTGTTACAGTTTGGTGTGGTTTTATAAGATAAGGAATTAGTTGGTTACCGTTTGGTGTGGTTTTATAAGATAAGGAATTAGTTGGTTACCTTTTGGTGTGGTTTTACAAGATTACAAATTACTTGGTTACCGTTTAGTGTGGTTTTATAATATAACGAATTAATTGGTTACTTTTGGTGTGGTTTTATAATATAACGAATTAATTGGTTACTTTTGGTGTGGCTTTATAAGAACGAATTAGTTGGTTACCGTTTGGTGTGGTTTTATAAGATAACGAATTAGTTGGTTACCGTTTGGTGTGGTCTTATGAGATAACGAATTACTTGGTTACCGTTTGGTGTGGTTTTATAAGATAACAAATTAGTTGGTTTGGTGTGGTTTTATAAGATAACGTCACGACATATCCGTCTCACTACAGAAGATATAAAAAAAAAAGGAATTAACGACTTGTATTGTTCACTACCTATATAATGTATCATTTATTGAAAAATGTTATAATAATGCTTATTCCAGCAAACAGTGTGAAGAACTGACCACAGAAATCACTCATTTTTCTACATAAACTACATAGATGACCCAGCAGTTATTAGTAGCACTAGCTCATGTACCTGTTCAAGGCACGTGGAAGACATAAGGGGGTCAGATTCGAATGCCAACCCTAATGGGTCCAAGCTAGGTTTGGTGACAATTGGTTCAGCTCTTCGCCAGTTCGAAGCGGACATACTATTGTATAACAATACTTTAGGTTAATTGCAATACTGATGGTATTAGGAATCCTGTACTAACAAAGGCATGGACCCACAAACAATTAAGTGCATAAATAGTTTAGAAAAATGTGCTTAAAAAGTCACCCTGTCGGTAAAAAAAAAAAAGTACGTGGCTTTATTTCACTGGCGCCAATAAGCTTTTAAGATGTGATGGATAAAAATCCAACCTTACGCCACATGGTCGACTTTAAAAAAAATACAAGCAAGTGTACACAGCACACTATCTCAACCGGAAGCTCTTATTTCTAAGAGTCCTTAGAGAAACCAACTTGTTTTTATATGTCGTCGTTTTTGCAAGAAAGGGAAACAAAACAAACTTCAACATGCTAATTCAAAAGTGGAGTATTATAAACCTAATGTAAAAAACACAAGTGATGAAAAAATGAACTTACAGGTTTTGACATAGAAGCATCATTTTTGAAATACAAGATTGTTTAGTATCTGTTTGTTTTTACCCGAGTAGAAACTGCTAGATCGGGATCTCACTCCGAGAACTATTAACACAGTATTCCATATTTTCAACCTATGTGGCACATTATGCGACACGACTGAACATGGGCTAAGCGACAAGATCGGTTCGGGTCACTGGAGGCCAATCCTCCTCAAGGAATAAATACAATATTTCTTTTTTTAATGTTAATATATATATATATCTGGTTTGTTTTCGATGTTAAATTATCAAAACAATTGCATAACTTTGTTGCAAAACGGTCAACAATGAAATAAAATTTGTCCTCTTCTATGCTATTCTTCGAGGTGACATCTGGCGGTGTGAGGCAATGAACAATTGTGCCTATCGGTTCTTTTTGTTTGTTTGTCTGTCTGTCCAGTTTCTCTATACTGCGACAGATACAGTCGAACTTTCTTACCGAGTTTAACAACAAATTTTGAGGCCGGCCACAAAGTTAATGTAGCCAATAAGATTCTAGGTTTGAAAAAACAACCAATGAAAATAATTTTCAAGTAGCCAACCATATTGTAGGTTTTAAAAACAATTAATGAAAAAACACTAAGAAAATTTTGCAACTAAAGAAGCACACAAGTTTCACCAAAGGCCTGATAAAAATGTAATAATTCTATGTCAACAAAAGTGAGTTTCACTAAATGATGCCCAGTGAGTTAATTAAAAAGTATGACGATTTATCTTGATTTGAAGGTTATGTCGGGGTTTTACAGTTCCAACAACAGTTAGGCTCTTGTCTGGCACGACGACGTTACGAACAAAAGTGAGTTTCACTAAATGATGTCCAGTGACTTAATTAAAAAGTATGACGATTTATCTTGATTTGAAGGTTATGTCGGGGTTTTACAGTTC
>NW_013675269.1:2658-10185 GCF_000517525.1 Limulus polyphemus | reverse complement strand
ATATTGTATGTTTACTGCACGAACAATGCTAGTAGTGGATAGAAATACTGTATGTTTACTGCATGAACAATGCTAGTTGTGGATAGATATACTGTATGTTTAGTGCACGAACAATGTTAGTTGTGGATAGAAATATTGTATGTTTACTACACGAACTTTATATGGAATGATGAGATTCTGTAACCGTTTAATAAGTTACTTCAAAACAAAGCATCGTTTCTTTCTGTAACACTTACTAATATAAAAGTAATTACTTAACAAGTTAAATTTCGGTTGTTTTGAATTTGGCGCAAAGCTACTCCAGGGCTATCTGTTCTAGTCGTCCTAATTTAGCAGTGAAAGACTTGAGGGAAGGCAGTTAGTCATCAATATCCACCGCCAACTCTCGGACTACTCTTTCCCAATGAATAGTGGGATTGATCGTCACATTATAACGCCTCTTCGGCTGTTAGGGCGAGCATATTTGGTGGGCTGTGATTCGAACCCGCAAACTTCGAGTCAAGCGCCCTAACCACTTGGCCACCAAGTTAAGTACATAGGAAAACTTATATTTTAATGCCAAGTAAAACTAATACTACGTCACAACAATTTAAACAGTTCAAGTAATTTCACTCCTTAAGAAAAAAATATCTAACGCCATTAACTATCGAACACACACACTAAAACGTTATTTAAATAATTTAATATATACAGAATACATTCAAAAGTATAAAATTCATTTTGTTAACGCTAAGAATGCGTTATCGCTCGACGTGGGACTACATTTCAGATATAATTTGTTATTGTTAGCAATGCAGTTAGCCCCTCAAACATTTCTGAGAAGCAAATATACACGAGACCATAAGATACAACTATCTAATTTGCATATACTCCTAGTTTATTATTTTGACCCTGTAGTTCAAATGGTTCAGTCATTTATTTTTAGTAGCTCGTGCCCGTGTTTTACATTATCCACGTGATTATTTACTGCGTGTCACTTATCTGGCAATACATGTATAAATCATCCCAGTTATTACGATGTGTGTACGTGCAAAACACAATGAAAATCTAGCATGCCATGTGATTGTTCGAGTCCAATAATCGCAGATATGTTTTCGTATCACTGGTAAGAGCAAGGAACTCCCTGACATTCAAAGGAGCGTGATTGTCGATAACCTGTGTAAAGAAGTGTAGTATTAAAGACAAATGTTTTGAACAACTATTCATTAAAATCTAGCGTCGATCAACAAAAATAAAACTGGTTGATGTCATATATATATTCTGATACTTTAAAAACTGCTATTCAATCAACCATTGTTCAAATCCGCAATATGTTATTTCTCGGTTACTTTTTGTTGCTCATGTACTTGATACCGGTAAAAATAAAGAAACATTTGTATATAAATACTGTTTCAGTTCGATTGTTGTTAAGCACAAAGCTACACAGCGCTCTGATTTTTTTGTGTGGTACACCTGCTGACTTACTAGTCACTGGGTGGAGTTTATAACGATTTTTTTTTCTTTCACCGTGTATTATGGGCAATCTAAAAAGCACTGAAAAATGTATTTTCTTATAAACTTTTCATGTACTTTTATTAAAGGTTGATGACAATTCGAGGTCCATGCTTCATCGAGTCTTAAGTCACGAACAGATCTTTCAACATGACCTATGACCTCTAGTAACTTATATACAGTAGTTAGTCCTGAAAAAATGTACTCTAAAATTATCTTTCTAAGATTAGTTCCGTCAAGATTTATCCTGTAAAGTAGTACTCTTAACAGGGGACGTATTACATCCATCTGTTAAGCCTAACACGTGGTACTTACAATGTAAAATGGGGGAGTGACAACGAGGTAACGTCGGTGAAGTGGAACTAATCATGGTCTTTCTTGTCGTACAGCGACTGTTAACAAAAAAACACAAACAAACTTTGAAATAACACACTTCAAATAATACACATTTAATAGCTTAACTGTACTTGATTGTTACTTAAAAATTTTAAACCTTTTAAGTTTTAATGAAATAATTACGCATCTATTAAAACTGTTAGACACAAAACCCGTTTATATGAACATCAAGTGGTTAAAGTAATCCAATGTTCACGAAGAAATTACTTCCAAAAACGGAGTTCCTTTCATTTTAGTTAGATTCACAGCATTGTTTCTTATTCTAAAAAAATGTACGTATTATGAAGATTCGAGACGGACACTTGAAAGTTTTATTAAAGAACTTATTTTTCATCGGTACTGTTCACTCACCTTCCTCTTCTGGACACGTTGAGTTCTTTCTGTAAATAAATACAAAAATAAAGACCAATTAAATGTTTGGAAATGTAACAGATAATTTAATAACAGCAATATAACCATTATCAATGTATATCTAGGTGACCAATTAAATGCTTGGAAAGGTAACAGATAATTTAATAACAGCAATATAACCATTATCAATGTATATCTAGGTAGTACTATTTGGGTCTTTTATACATCCTCTTGAAATCGAACAACGCTACCTGGTGGCCATTATTAGGTAACATTTCCTCTGCATGAGTCACATTTACAATACTGTTAATTGTGATAACCATTTTAACTAATGGGATACTACTGTTATCAACTTGGGGTACTTTTACTCCTCTAGACCTACTGACCCTTAAAAACCAGGTCACACCGGGCACTCACATGACCTGGTTGACATAATAAGCATGCTTGGTTTCATACAAGGATAACAGAGGTCCGTGTAATATAACATTTTCTTTAAATTATAAAAAAACAACACATAACTCTGACAAGTCTTCTCAGTAATAAATCAATGTTCTACTGCATGGCTTAACTGATAACGCATTCGGCCGTTAGGTGGCCACACTGTATCACACAATACTTTTGTGATTCACCAATCAATCAGTTAACCAGTTGGAGGAGTATTCAATAAATTATGCTCACAACAGTACTTAAATCAAGAAACAAAATACAGAAACGTTCTGTTTAATTATATTTGTTTAACATTGCTTTTTAAATCAATCTTCATACCTCAGAAACGTTCTGTTTAATTATATTTGTTTAACATTGCTTTTTAAATCAATCTTCATACCTCACGTTTATTATACTTTACCAACACTTATTGTAGCTTCTCGTCACCATTTATTTCTTTTTTAAAACAATACATCTTCACACCTAACATTCTTGTTTTCGATAGTACTACACCGGAAAGGAGAAACACTTATAATAATACATTTAAAGCTACTGAAAACACTTCCGGATTTCCATGATAGCCTGCATGACGTCACTGAAAGTTCACTTTTTTCTCACCTTTTCAAAACGCTCGGGTTATAGGATATCATATTTTTGACATGTAGGTTTGCGTTACTGTTTACGCATTCTTTGATTTTCTGGGACTTTAAGGACGTCAGTACCAGTTGTGCCTTAGTCACCCATCCCTGCTGCAATTTATATCAGGAGAATACTAGATTGCTTGCAGTTAATATCATCAATAGCACATTTAAAACTATTATCGTACAGGGTGTGACAAAAGTAGCTCCTAAATGTGAGAAAGTATACATCATTTAATCAATAACGTACACCTCAAAGTCAAATATGATGTCTGATAACCCATCTGTTCTACAAGTGACTCCGAGGAAAAAAAAATGTAGTTATCAGTTAACCACGTATTTCGATATTTATGTACAAAAACTAACTAAGTGTCTGAAGGCCCAACAATAGGTCATTTCTTGTCATTCAAAGAAGTACATATTTTGCTGTCTGAAACACTAGCCACAAGATAGATCAAAGCTCTTCTGCAAAAGTAACACCAAAGTCACGTGCCTTATACACAACATTTATATCTCGGTGAAAAATCTTGCATACCTTTCCATGTCACTAATCTATATTTATTTATAATTTGGGGATATTATCAGCTGTTTGTATTTTTATCACAAACGCAAAAGAGATGAATCACTTTGATTTATATCATTTCAGGTCCAGGAAATATATCTAAAAAGTTAACGCCAAGATAACATTTTCGGGGCTATTCTTGCGATTCCTGTTATTTTTTCTTCTTTCCTTTTATATTTAACTGCTTCGATCTAAAGCACTGGCAAGAAATAGGAGCAGCAGTTAAGATGTAGAAGGTTTGTTTTTTTTAATTTCGCGCAAAGCTACACGAGGGCTATCTGCGCTAGCCGTCCCTAATTTAGCAGTGTAAGACTAGAGGGACGGCAGCTAGTCATCACCACCAACTCTTGGGCTACTCTTTTACCAACGAATAGTGGGATTGACCGTCACATTATAATGCCCTCACGGCTGAAAGGGCGAGCATGTTTGGTGTGACGGGGATTCGAACCCGCGACCCTCAAATTCCGAGTCGAGCGCCCTAACCACCTGGCCATGCAGGGCCAGGTGTGGAAGGACAAAACAGGCTATTACAAGATTTAAACGTCATTTCTGGTAGTACCAACCTTATAATTTCTTATATAATTCTCAAGACCAAGCCTGGGTCTTCCAGAAATCTCCTGCGAATGGGTGTATTACTTATCTATATATCCTTTGTAATTTTAGCTCAAACCTACTTATTGCTATTCTTCTCTCCCATCACAGCTCTTTCGCTCGTTTAATGCTTCACAGTTAGCTTACTCCACTTTAAAACGTCTTCATAATTTGTTTCATTAGTTTTAAATAATCTCTTTACAATCCCCAGATCAGTTCGAAGTTATATTAACTTTGTTTTGTTTTTTTACTGAAGATCATGAAAGAGAATAACATCTCAAACTGAAGAAGAATTTAGTTCCAAATATGTATAATTCGAAAAGGGAAATGGAGATGGGGAATAACTTAGATAAAAAATAAACAATTTTAGTTAAAGAAACAATTCTGTTTTCTTGTTCTTCTGGTAAAATTGTCCTCCTGGTGGTGGGTCAGCAGAAAGTTTACGGACTTGCAACGCTAAAATCCATGGTTCGATTCCCAATGTGTAGTTGTGCTCTAAAAACAAATGGAAACTCCAGGGATGGCAGTAACAAGAATAATTTAAAACAAGCAAAAAATACCTTTACAAGTGTGTTCTTTTCATTTCAAACTAATTATTTTTAATCATAGAATATTTAGTGTGTGTAGCCTATAAAGGTGTACGATACGTATTTCATCACGTATTGATATTTTTTTTAATCGTAAAATAAGCCAGATTATCATCATATATCACTACATACAATACTAATTACAAGAGTGACACGGTTATCAGTATAGCACAAGGTACAGACACGAACCCTGGATCATCTGAACACAAACACAAATATTTCTGAAGAACTTTTGAATATTAGAAAACTGATAGCCGAAAGTTTGAGTAATAACTACCACAGTAAGGATAAGTTTCGTGTCAATTATAACCACTTACCTTAGAGGAACTACGAGACGGACAAGACACGTATATGTAATTCACTTACCTTGAGTTGGAGCAGGGAGGACAGGGTGAGAGGCAACGCCAGCGTGAGACTGCGTTTTCGCATGCTTCCCTCCCCCCCATTCCTTCGTTTGCCGTTTCCCACCGATGACGAAGAATCATTTTGTGACATATTTGGCGATTTCTTCACGTTTCGCGAGATCTTCTGAACTTGGAGATTTGGATCACCATCCGGATGACTTCTTTCTTTGTCTGCCATTTTCTTTACCAGCTACCTTGGTCGACATCTTTAAGAAATTTTGATGGGGACACTGTCTGTTTGGAAAACTGATGTTAGATGGACAAGATGTCCTATTCGATGCTGAGTGTACACGCTAGCGCAGATAGTCCTCGTGTAGCTTCATGACCTAATAAATGAGTATTTTAACTTGTCGTTTCACGTAGTGTGTAGAAACAGAGAGATCCTATTCGATGCTGAGTGTACACGCTTCTGTTTCTACACACTACGTGAAACAACAAGTTAAAATACTCATTTATTAGGTCATGAAGCTACACGAGGACTATCTGCGCTAGCCGTCTTTAATTCAGCAGTGTAAGATTAGAAGGTAGGCAGCTAGTCATCACCACCCACCGCCAACTCTTGGGCTACTCTTTTACCAACGAACAGTGGGATTCACCGCCAAATTGTAACGCCTCCACGGCTGTTAGGGCAAGCATATTTGGTGGGCTGGGATTCGAACCCGCTACCTGCAGACTTCGAGTCAAGCGCCCTAACCACTTGGCCATCCTTTATTGGTCTAAACAAAAACAAAAAAGAACTAGTGTTCTCGGCACGAGCTCCTTGTACTGATACTTGAAGCAAGCTTTAGGTTTAACGCTTTCTGTTCTTTAGCCCCGTTTTTATAATTTATTAAATCTCGAGTTTTTCTATTACTTTTGCTTTTATACAAACAAAACAACTAATCACACTTCAGATAATAAAAAAAAAGTTTATTCAAACCCGACGTTTCCAGTTGCAGCGTCACAAACAAATACACCCTGTTAAGCACAAAGCTATACAATAGGCTATCTGTGCTATCTCGGTTTTTAGCGTTACAAGCCTTTAGACGTAACACTCAAGAAACTACAACCACAGCCATATCTGACAACTGACCTTAGTTCAACTTATGAACATTCCATGACGTTTATAATGCCGGTTGAACTTTAAACCACATAAATGATTCTTTTCATATCATCACGATATCCATTTTGTGTTTCGTTTGTTTGTTTATGAATTTTACAAGTGATAGACCAGGGTAAAGGCAGCTAGTCAACAACAACACCCACCACCAACTCTTGTCTGGTTGAAGGTCAACAACACCCACCGCTAAACTCTTGGGCTACTCTTTATGAAGGAATACTGGGATTGAATGTCACATTATATCGCTCCCACAGCTGAAAGAGGCGAGAATGTTCGGGGGACTCGATTGCCCTATGCTTTAGCTAAAGACAAAACAACGTACGGTAATAATAACTCGATTGCCCTATGCTTTAGCTAAAGACAAAACAACTTACGGTAATAATAACTCGATTGCCCTATGCTTTAGCTAAAGACAAAACAACTTACGGTAATAATAACTCGATTGCCCTATGCTTTAGCTAAAGACAAAACAACTTACGGTAATAATAACTCGATTGCCCTATGCTTTAGCTAAAGACAAAACAACTTACGGTAATAATAACTCGATTGCCCTATGCTTTAGCTAAAGACAAAACAACTTACGGTAATAATAACTCGATTCGTTTCGAACTTCTTGGATAGTTGTTAGTAACCTCATACTGTTTATATACTAACTCTGGTCAAAACATACACACCACTCACTTCCACAAGTTTAACTCTGGCCGTCTAAACATACACACCACTCACTTCCACAAGTTTTACTCTGGTCAAAACATACACACCACTCACTTCCACAAGTTTAACTCTGGTCGTCTAAACATACACACCACTTACTTCCACAAGTTTAACTCTGGCCGTCTAAACATACACACCACTCACTTCCACAAGTTTAACTCTGGTCAAAACATACACACCACTCACTTCCAAAGTTTAACTCTGGTCAAAACATACACACCACTCACTTCCAAAGTTTAACTCTGGTCAAAACATATACACCACTCAC
>NW_013675269.1:0-1677 GCF_000517525.1 Limulus polyphemus | reverse complement strand
CAAACATACACACCACTCACTTCCACAAGTTTAACTCTGGGCGTCCAAACATACACACCACTCACTTCCACAAATTTAACTCTGGCCGTCTAAACATACACACCACTCACTTCCGAAGTTTAACTCTGGTCAAAACATATACACCACTCACTTCCACAAATTTAACTCTGGCCGTCTAAACATACACACCGCTCACTTCCAAAGTTTAACTCTGGTCAAAACATACACACCACTCACTTCCAAAGTTTAACTCTGGTCAAAACATATACACCACTCACTTCCACAAATTTAACTCTGGCCATCCAAACATGCTGTAATTTTTTGTTATACGCGACTTGGCCAAATTCCCTTAATTTTATCTTCTCATATTAACAACTGAAAGCGTACACGCGATTAAGTCCCCCGGTGGAACAGCGGTAAGTCTTCGGATTTACAACGCTAAAATCGGGGGTTCGATTCCCCTCGGTGGACAGAGCAGATAGCCTTATGTGGCTTTGCTATAATGAAACACACACACGCATGCGATTAAAAAAAAACCCATAAAAGCCCAGAGTTGTTCTGATAACATAATTCTGTTTTATTGCCAAGGTAACATGTTTATGGACAGGATTTTTTTTTACGTTTTTTACTGTTAACACGTTTGTGAGCAAAAAAAAAGTAACGTTGCCAGGGTAACGTGTTTATGGACGCGAAAGCTCTAACCTGGTTGATGAGTCATGATAATAAGTATAGCGCATGAAGAGCGACGACAAACGCTGTACTCCTACTGACTCATATGATTCTGACGAAACGTTCTTAAACTCTTATCCTTTTGTTTTTTTTACTGGAAGAGTTGAACGTCAACAATTACTGGTATGTGACAGCTGTAGATTTACACATGCTTATTAGTCTTGTCATGACTCAAACACACAGAAGAAAAAAATGTCTTATTATATTTTCAGCAGAGATCCTATTCTTGCTAGAATCAGAAAGATGAGAGAAGATAAAAAACTTACACATCTAATGTTACAACTAGCTCTTAAAACTATAACAAAACCCTTGACTATGTCACGTGAACTGTAGATTTTAGGAAAGTAAAGCATCAGGTATCCCCCAGAATGTATCTACCATAACCAGTGCCGACGAGGCCTTTCGGCAATACCAGGCCTCATCAGGCCAGTTGGGATACGACAGGCATAGTAGTGGATGATAGGCTATTTATGATATCAAATTGTATGTATAATAACTGTTATTTTGTAAATTAAGCTGTCGAAGTGTAATTTTTATTAAAAGTTAACGGTAAATTTTCACCCCTTATTTGAAGCCAATAGTGACTACAGACAGCCTGTCCTACGTTCTTGTAACAAAGTACACATGTGTTAATAAAACCCGATACACACTGCACTTTATAACCATATAACTAAATAAATTCTCGTGTATGACAATCACCTTTCAGACAGCGAGGACAGATTACACAAACTAATTATTTGATAGCTTTCAACCAAATTATGCTAATCATAAATTCGTTAAATTGACTACAGGCAATAAATAAATAAACGACACAAGGTCCAGGAAAGTGCCGTCTTTAGATACCCGCAGACCCCGAAGTGGGTGGGGCTACATATGCAAAAAAATGTTAATTTATTACATAAGCAAGAAAATATATTCAATATTTATAGGAAAATATATACGTAACGG
>NW_013675268.1:22671-24186 GCF_000517525.1 Limulus polyphemus | reverse complement strand
ACAAATACCGAAAAGTAAGCCATGTAACTTAACGATGCATAACTTATTATTTTGTTTAATGTCGAATCACATAGTCAACTGCACGCTACCTTCTACAAAAGTAATGTCCAAATCTAAATAATTAGCATGGACATCATTATCATTATTACTTCTTTCTGTTGGATATATTAGGCTTGGTGTAAAATTCATATTATTTATAGATATTAAATCATTGATGTAACGGAAAGTGTAAATGTATAAGTTCGGATTTAAAGTCTGTACTTGTCCGTTTAAAACAATATAACTGTTATAAATACAGAAATGGAGTATATTTTTATATTGAATTCTAGTAAATTTAAATTTGGGTATAGTTATTTCATTATTTATAAAATTATCAAACAAATCATTGAAAACCCTGATTAAATCTTTTAGGTCTGTTTTAGTATACAATGTAGTAAAGTCATATGTAAAAAAAACTAGTAGTTTTTGAAGAATTTCAATTATTTAAACATTCCAAAACTCTACTGGCCTCTACTGTAAACCTTCCTTTCTTTGCTATATTTTTTCTTAAACGAAACATTAGGCTTGTCTTTTATTGTTCTGGCCAGAGTCGCTTTTTGTTTGGCAAGGTTCCAAGAACTCTCGCAGCGTTAGTCTTTACTGATTGATTTCGCTGAGAATCGTAGTTGTAGTTCAGGCACCTCGTGTAGCGCGCATTGCACGAGCGTCATTGTACTACCATCTTTCTCAAAATATTAATTGACACAAATTTCTTTTAACGCAAAATATTAACAGTGATAAAAAAGCATTTTGTAAATGTAAAATGATGTAGGTGTAACAGTGTAAAATAGAATGTAAACAAGAATATAGGGATGATACAGTTATACATAGATCATCTTTTCATGACTGTCAATATTAAATTTTATGTTACACTGTATATTGCACGAGTACAAAATGGTTACGAGGTCGGTCAGTTTGACCTACCTCGTAGCGAGAGTATATAATAATCAAGACATGTCTTGACTCAACTTTATTTTCCTTTGATCTAAGTCTTAGGCTCTTAGTTACACTACATAGATGCCTACCCTGACCGTGATATTGTGATAAACAAATTACATACAAACAGTCAGGAATACATAACTCCAACTACAATAATATTAAAGTTAAGTATACATTTTACAGTGTAACATTAAATTTAATATTAAAATTCATGTAGGGATGATCTATGTATATCTGTATCATCCCTATATTTTTGTTTACATTATATTTGACACTGTCATCCCTACATCATTTTATATTTACAAAATGTTTTTATTACTTGTTTTGTAAAGTTTATTTATTTTTTCCTGACTGGAAGTTAATGTATTCTATAAATATGTGTAATAAAGCTTAATATTATTTGTGTTGATTTTTTTCCCTTCACTTCATACGTAATACAGAGGTTAGCTTCGTAAAGACACCGATTGTATAGTGTACAAAGCATTGAATATTCTAGGTGTTAGTCATCTAATGTTTATATATGTTGTGTCATCGAGA
>NW_013675268.1:14404-21671 GCF_000517525.1 Limulus polyphemus | reverse complement strand
TAATCTGTCATTGTTGATATATATATATATATATATATAGTCTACCGACTCTGGGATACACAGTATTTATGCTGTTACCAGAGATTGGGCCTAAAGTACACGTGAAGGAACTTTAAAGATATAATGCACCTAGGTGACAGAATTAAGAACTCGTTAATGAGGTTAAAAATGTTAACCTCTCGGCAAAAATGAAGGTCTGTAGAAATACCAAATTGGACTTGTTTAAACTTAATATCACAAAGCATCACGATAAAACTATATTTACTCTGGTCTTATTTTATCTGGAAATTTAGGGAATGTAAAAAGTACTTTAGTAAAATAGATGTCGCACAAAAATGTAAAAATGAAGAAACGTTGTTTTTAAAAGCACAAAAGATAATAAATATAACTGTCCACTGTTAACAGATGTCCATCTGTCCAACGACACACGAGAACATAAATATGAAAACGGAACCACCACCGCCACACAATCAGTGCTAATAACAACAAATAAAATAAAATGAACTAACACGTTTGTTAATTATTAGAAGCAGGTTTCTAAAACTGGCTCCATCGTTCTATCAGACAACAGTTTTGACTAAACTTAGAAGTTAAAAGATACTCGGGTACTTTCAGGGTTTTATAAACAACTTTTTGTCCATATGGAATTTCAACAGGTCACCACAGATTCAAAAAACATTTTACAAATTCTTCAGCTCACATGATTAAACAAATTTTTTTTATTAAACAAATGGGCTGTTTGTGCTCTGTCCACCATGGGTATCGAAACCAGGTATCCGTAGACTTAGCGCTGAACCATCGGGGGCTTTCTGTTATATAGAAATATATTATTGTTTGTAATATGTTAAGTTATACCTTTGTTTGCAAGACTGAGCTGTCATGACATAAGTTTTAGAAATAACCAGTATTTACATACAGGCGAAATCTTAGCCCTAACTTTCAACAGAGCTACCAATAATTAAGAAAGCGTTTTAAAATTCAGTCAGTAAGAACACCGAAACGGCCAAACAACAAAACATGTATTGTTCTTTACTTTTCACCGACGTACTATCTATTCTTTGACTTTTTTACCCCAGAGTTTACTCAAGTCGAGATTATAAAGATAACTGTGGATTATTCACGCTTGTGATATCTTGACCCGTGGGGTAAGACTTTACTGACCATCTAGTGACCCGTGGAGTAAGACTTCACTGACCATCTAGTGACCCGTGGAGTAAGACTTCACTGACCATCTAGTGACCCGTGGAGTAAGACTTCACTGACCATCTAGTGATCCCGTGGAGTAAGACTTCACTGACCATCTAGTGATCCGTGGAGTAAGACTTTACTGACCATCTAGTGACCCGTGGAGTAAGACTTCACTGACCATCTAGTGACCCGTGGAGTAAGACTTCACTGACCATCTAGTGACCCGTGGAGTAAGACTTCACTGACCATCTAGTTTGTTTCCCTACACATCGTGTTCTCTTTTCTCTTGGGTTTTTATTCCAAAATTCAAAACAAAATCATTTCAAATAGCTTATAAATATACACGTACTTTTGACGAAGTCACGCTCTTCGTGACACGTTTTTTTTTACCACGTGACGGAACCATTTTTTATGTTAAGAAAAGCGCTACGCTATTTATTACATTCATAACTTTACGTATAATATTTACACACCGTTCGTATATTATGTTAAAAAAGCGCGTGACATTTTCGTTTACTAACCCTGTACAGCCGGTATTAAGTGTAAGTCTGTTGTTGGATGTTTTAACCCTGTACAGCCGGTATTAAGTGTAAGTCTGTTGTTGGATGTTTTAACCCTGTACAGCCGGTATTAAGTGTAAGTCTGTTGTTCGATGTTTTAACCCTGTACAGCCGGTATTAAGTGTAAGTCTGTTGTTGGATGTTTTAACCCTGTACAGCCGGTATTATGTGTAAGTCTGTTGTTCGATGTTTTCAATTAGAGTTAGTAGTGAGTACTGTGTAGTAGCTGCATTGTGTTTCAAGTCAAAATTAGAGTCGGTTAGTACCAATCCAATAATCGGCTAGAACCTAGTTAGATGAGGCGTAATGGAGTGAATAGATAAGTAAGAAGCTGAAGGATTATCACACGTGTTGAACGACGAAAACCACGATCTTATAGTACAGTCGTGTCAAAATCAGGTACTCTTTAGGGATAGTCGAAGAAATCGTACATATGAGCTATGCCAGATATGCCTTATCGTCACCATGGTTACCAGGCAGATCGCGATTGATCAGATCTG
Organism: Limulus polyphemus; assembly: GCF_000517525.1. Lineage (NCBI taxonomy): Eukaryota > Metazoa > Arthropoda > Merostomata > Xiphosura > Limulidae > Limulus > Limulus polyphemus. The sequence goes on along the minus strand of NW_013675268.1, from coordinate 19,423 downwards.
TTCACGAGCGTAGAATGCGCTCGTTTTTGTGACGCACTCGAGCTTTCCGCCATTCAGATGAAATCAGCTCAGATGAGGCTCCGCCCTATCCCGTGACGTCAAGCTTTCCTGTCACACACTAGGATTGGTAGTAGCGATACTCTAGACCCAGCCGTGATTTTGTTTCTCCGTGTAAATTAAACAAAACGTTACTTTTTTACGGGGTTTACGTTCTGTGACCTATGGATGCTTGACTACACCACGTGATAGTTTGGAATTATGGTAACACCTAGAAAGGGATCACTGTGGGATGCCCGAAAGTTTTCTCTTCCGAGTCGTCCAGGTCAGTAAGACTGTGTTTATTTAGACAATAATCTGGGCCTTCAGTGATAAGATTCTGTGGTTTATATTCTGTCAAATATGAATTTGTTTTCGGTAAACATTATTTAGGTAGCTTCAAAAAAAAAAAAAACTAACCCTGTCAATAGACTCGGATTTCTATTAAGGTTATCCAAAGTCCGGGGTAAATTTTAACTTGTTATTAGAAGGTTAGATAAGATCCAGGTTAAAGTAACCCGAGAACTTTTCAGACTCTGCAATTAGTGCTAGGGAAGTGGAGTGAGTTGTTTCAGTAATAATGTCTGATCTTCCGGTCCAGATTCCAGCTGTAAAAAATTGAAAGTTGATGTTGTTAAACTGTTTGAATCAGGGCCACGTGTTTTTTTTATTCTGATACTCCGTAACTTCGACTACTGTATGGGGTGAAGTGTGATGGTTACTTCTCAGATCGATACAAACCTATCGATGGTGGGTATCGGAATGGAAACCTCCAAGAAACGTGCTCGTTTGTTCATCTATGGCGCTGCATGAAACTTGACGTTTTAATATAAATGTATTACCATGTAAAGTTTTCGTGGTAGGTACTGATGGAAAGTTGACTGAACCAACCTATGACGTTTTAATATAAATGTATTACCATGTAACGTTTTCGTGGTAGGTACTGATGGAAAGTTGACTGAACCAACCTATATTTTCTGCGTCCCTGTCGGCTTTTCTGGAAGGTAGGCTTCTTGTCAGACTTTCCATCTTAGGACTTATGACGCCAAAAACTAGGTTTTGGAACCCGCTGTCGGCAGGTCACAGATAACCCATTGTGTAGCTTTGTGCTAAACAACAAACAAATACACCGTTTAACCTTACTCTGTGTATTTTCTTCTATCTTTAAAATGCTCCAACCTTGTTTTACACACAGTTTGAGTGCACACTACGGACAACGTTGTTTTACACACAGTTTGAGTGCACACTACTGACAACGTTGTTTTACACACAGTTTGAGTGCACACTACTGACAACGTTGTTTTACACACAGTTTGAGTGCACACTACGGACAACGTTGTTTTACACACAGTTTGAGTGCACACTACTAACAACGTTGTTACACAGTTTGAGGGCACACTACTAACAACGTTGTTTTACACACAGTTTGAGTGCACACTACGGACAACGTTGTTTTACACACAGTTTGAGTGCACACTACGAACAAGGTCGTTTTACACACAGTTTGATTGCACCTACTAACAACGTTGTTACACAGTTTGAGGGCACACTACTAACAACGTTGTTTTACACACAGTTTGAGTGCACACTACGGACAACGTTGTTTTACATACAGTTTGAGTGCACACTACGGACAACGTTGTTTTACATACAGTTTGAGTGCACACTACGGACAACGTTGTTTTACATACAGTTTGAGTGCACACTACGGACAACGTTGTTTTACATACGAAACCAGCAGTTTGTGTTGATTTATAAAAAACCAATATCTTTTGGAAACGTTTCACAATAAGTGGATTTTTTGGAAGAGAAAAGTCGCGTGCACGTGCTGTCCGTCAAACCTAAAGTTTTTCGCACTAAATCCCTTAGCCAGAACAAGCTATCGTAAATAGTTTTTATTTTGTGGGTCAGCAGTAATTTTACGAACTTACAACGCTAAAATCCAGGTTCGATTCCCCGTGGTGGACGGAGTACAGACAGAACTTTGCACTAAGAAAACAGTTTTTCCTTTTTAATTAAATATTTGTTTGTTTTTACCGTATTAACCCTGAAAACCAGAGATGTGTTGTTTAACTGTTATAGCACAATTCAACACTAAATCATCACACAGGTGCGTTGTTTAATTGTTATAGCGCAATTCAACACTAAATCATCACACAGGTGTGTTGTTTAATTGATATAGCACAATTCAATGCTAAATCATCACAGAGTTGTGTTGTTTAATTGTTATACCACAATTCAACGCTAAATCATCAGACAGGTGTGTTGTTTAATTGTTATACCACAATTCAACGCTAAATCATCACAGAGGTGTGTTGTTTAATTGTTATACCACAATTCAACGCTAAATCATCACAGAGTGCGTTGTTTAACTGTTATAGCACAGTTTATTGTATAATTATTTGTTACTGATTTTTCTATAAGTTGTTTCCTATCTAAGATATCACAAGAATGAATTTAATAAAAAACTACAATAATGATTAGTAGCTGAGCAACATACTCAATAAATGTATTGTTGTTTTCTGTTACTCTTGTTTCCTATAAGTTGTTTCCTATCTAAGATATCACAAGAATGAATTAAATAAAAAACCTACAATAATGATTAGTAGCTGAGCAACATACTCAATAAATGTATTGTTGTTTTCTGTTACTCTTGTTTCCTATAAGTTGTTTCCTATCTAAGATATCACAAGAATGAATTAAATAAAAAACTACAATAAACTTTTACTTCAACAATTTTAAAGCTGAACAGCATACTCAATAAATGTATTGTTGTTTTCTGTTACTCTTGTTGACAAAGTACAATTGTTTATAATAGATTAAATTGTCCAAGTCACCTACATGCTTTTCACGTAACCTACAGAGACACAACCTAAATTAAAACCGTTAGGTCTTAATCCTGTTAATTTAATGTCCTTATTTAAAATCAGTAAACTTTGATACACCTCAAATGATATTCCCTCTTTGATATAGGCTGGAATGCTTTAATCGTTTCTGTCTTGTCAATTTCAAAAATAATCAGAATCACCTTGAATATTTAAACATTAAATTATCATGTATAAATCAAGTACTAAACAAGTAACATTTAATTTTATGCACAATAATTCATGTAATATTTCATCCATGTTCATTGCAAATGTTTTGATAAACCAACAATTTTATTTTCCGTATAATCAGCCATGCCATCAAAAGTAAATATAAATACATTATATTACAATTAATTTATAATGTTTCATTGAAATGTTCTTCCTCTCGGATAAACCTTCTAGCATTCTTAACCAATAATAATGTCTGTTTAATATTAAATAATAATGTTAAATAAATTTAATATTAATAACGTTTAATATTCCACGCCTTATGACTTAAATTTTTGACAAATGATGATAAATGTTCATTTACTGATACATATTGTGTTCCTGATTACCAAATTCTGCTTCCTTCCTTGTTCATTTCTTCTTTCATTCTTGGTTTTATAAGCTATTGCGTGTGAGGTTTCGATCCTATGTCTAAAGCAGTAACTACCTTCTTAACTATTACCACTGTATGTGAAGTTTGAAATCTTCCCTGTTTACAAAAATTTCACTTTTAAATGTCCAACTTCTTTTTGTAATCACCCGGTTCTTTAAAACCTGTGTTTACTTCATTTAACAATTCATCATATTTAGATTCTAAGTTACACTTTCATTAGTGTTGAAATTATTGTTTAACTTTTTTATCGCACAATTCCAGGCTAAGTTATTACAGAAGTGCATTATTTGACTTTATTCTACAACATTATATTATTGCAGGCGTACAATGTTTACTTTTGTTATTGCACAATTCAAAGCTACATTGTTACAGAAGTGCATTGTTTTGTGTGAAGTTTTATGATCTGTTTTAAGTTTCTGTTTACTTTTGGGGGAAGGGTGTTGTTTATATAAGGGTAATTTACTTAAAATAAACTGTTTTTATTAACAGTTTTCAGTAAATCCAGAACACCTGTTCATTGCCTGTTGTCTTTACAGGGGTTTCTTTGAACACTTTGTTTTTCCCTATTATATAGGTGCCTTTCTGAGACGACATTCAGTTGACCCGGACAGACGAAGAGGATCGTTAGGTCAAAGGTCATTGGATGGTTCTGATCACCATACCGTATTGATTCACAGAACGGATTCTCGGAGTGTAAGTAACAGAAGACTTAATTAATAAAAACTTTTGTCAGACAAAAATAAATGAAACACGATTGAGTTCATATAAGCCTCATTTTCTACACACCCATGGTTCGTTTGTATCTTGAGTGACGCTCATTCCCGATGACTCGGCGGTAAGCTTGAAGACTTAGAACGCTAAAATTCGTGGATCGATCCCTCCAATGAACACTGCATAGCTAGCCCATTGGGCAGCTTTGTGCTTAACCCTGAATAAAATTGTTATTTCGTGAACACCTCTTCAGTGCGGTACCAGAAAAAAAATAGTAATATAATGTACTAAGAATATGTGAGCATGCGCGTTAGTGGTAATAAATATATCCAAATGTTTGACCGGTATTTTTGCCTTTTTATGACATGAATACTAAACTACAAGAGATGAATAACTTTTGTAATTTGTTAGTTATTTTATATAAATATTTTATTTTTTGTGGGAGAAAATATACATTAATATATATACAACACAAACATCTTTAGATACAGACCAGTCAACAGTTAAACCTGTGTATCTGCAGTGCTCTATCTAAAGGTCGTAAAATAGTCTTAACAACAACCAATCAGTTAGTTACGATTTAAACATCACCAGCACGAATTATAACCGTTCACTAGTTTAAAAGTGCTTCTGTTTACAGTTGTTCTAACGGAAGCTAGAAACGTTCACTAGTTTACAGATGTTCTAGCAAAGTTAGAAACGTTCACTAGTTTACAGTTGTTCTAACGGAAGTTAGAAACGTTCACTAGTTTACAGTTGTTCTAACGGAAGTTAGAAACGTTCACTAGTTTACAGTTGTTCTAA
>NW_013675268.1:4854-13438 GCF_000517525.1 Limulus polyphemus | reverse complement strand
GTTCTAGCAGAAGTTAGAAACGTTCACTAGTTTACAGTTGTTCTAACGGAAGTTAGAAACGTTCACTAGTTTACAGTTGTTCTAACGGGATAATTTTCTGTGCTAGCTGGATAGTGTAAGAAACATATTAATTGTAATACACAAGGATATACATACAACCAGTCGATCAAAATACTGGCACCTCCAAATACTACGGATCTAACGTCTTGAATAGTTCTCTAACTTTCAGCCGTGGGAGCATTATAATGTAGCCCATGAGTTGACAGTTGAATGGTATTGACTACCTGCCTTCTCTCGAGTAGCTTTGCGCGAAATTCAAAACAAACAAACACTAAAAATTATACACATAGGCTTATTTGATGGCGCAGTCTGCAATGAACAGGTGAATTAATTAGAGTAAAGCCTGCTATAAAATATATCGGCGATCAAAATTACTTGCAGTAAGCCTAACTCGCTGCTACAGCAACAAAGTATGCCTACCACACTAGCAGACGACGCATGCTAATGAGCTGGATATCACACATTTTGCTAGGGATTGTGGGAATTTCTGCATTTTGTTGAAGTTTTGACTTTCTTTTTGGAAAATAAATTTCAAGTAGTTACTTCCATAAAAAAAATAATTTGTTTGATATTTTGAATTTAAGTGTTGTAAGATATACGATTTCAACGTGATGAATTTGAAAATAATCTTCCTAAGACCTTGGTAATCTTGAAGCCGCGTTGAACGGAAATCCAAGATGGCAGAGTCCATTGGGTCCAAGAGATCAGAGTCCTTAGTGTATGCAAGTATTTGAAATGGTATAGGCGTATCTGTAGGACCAACTGTGTCGTCGTTCTTACCACTACTGTGTTTGTTGTGTGGCAGCAGACGTGAAGAGCTCTGGATTGAGCGAAACGCGTCGTCTACAATGGACTGAATAAATATTGTAGTGTTTAAAATATAATAGGCCTAATACAAATGTTTTATGAGAAATATAACTAGGTACTATTTTATTACGTAATGACATAGGCCTAGTAATCACCCTTGTCTTATTAAAGCCTGTCACTGTTCTGTCAAAATGAAGAGTCCTGATTTGTGGGTTTATTGCTGCAGGCTGGTTAAAGAAACGATCCACTTTTGGTAAGATCTTGCTTGTTTCGGGATTTTAAGCCAACATTATTGATTGATAATTTTTTGTTAAAAAAGTGAATTAAAGAATAGGAAAAATTGAAGAAGAAAAACAAGAAACGGTTTTTACAGAGGTTGTTTGCGTTTAATAATTCCTCAACTTAAGCCTATACACCTACGAGAAAATTATAAGGATTAATCGTCTTGGTTCAAGGCAATCTTCGTTATATCTAACGGCAAATAGCGTTGGCGTTTGTTGTTAGATTGGTATTTAAAGATTAGTATTTCTAGGTGAAGGCATGAGAAAAGCAATTTTCTGAAAGTAATTTATGTCGGAAATACACGTTAAGACGTTAAACCTTTGATTTCTGTTCAGTGCTTCATTCCTGTGTCATGTACGTCAACCAGTAAATGTCAAGCGACTAAATCATAGTATGTTGTAGGCTGTGTTTTTTATTTAGGCTTGTGAAAAAATGTACGGTATCGTGGATTTCTGCGGGTGCTGTCTTCAGCTAGATCATCCGTGAGATCAGGGAAGTGGCGTGATCTATTATATATATATATATAATATATGATATATATATAATACGATCTTTATATATATATATAAAGGCTATTACTGTGTTATTTTGAAAAGCACAGAATAGGCCTATAATATATGAAATAATATATATATATAATAGTGACGTTGTACTTCCGTTGGGGAATTCTTTTAAATTATCTAGTGGAAATAACTTAACGTCCAGTCCACGTAACGATAACAAATCACTTTATTTCCTCCTTTAAAGTTTCTACAAGTTCGAACACTTGTACGCAGTCGTAACTTGTTATAGGCATACGTTGCAAATGACTTTAACGGACGAAAACAAGTCAACTTACTTGTACAACGTAACAATACGCACGATAGCAAACACAGGTCCAAATATTTCACATAAACACACTAAATGATTCAATTTTCTATCGTGAAAAAAACTGCTTCACTACTTCTGTGTCTCTTCCACTGTCTTTCAATGCAATCTACTTTTGAAATAACTATCTCATATTTATAATCTGAGCCTTGTTCTAAATATTTTTCTAGGATCATTACATAATCATTAAGACCGCATCTCCCTCTATCTAACATTTAAATTACAACATTAAAACTACAGCTTATAACTATGCATTAACTAGGCAGAAAACTACCTGGTGTTACCTAATCATACTAAATAACAAGTAATAACTGGCCTAAAGATTGAGGCCTGACGGATATGCGCTTGACCAGCAATCTGCTGGTCGCGGGTTCGAATTCCCGTCACACCACACATGCTCGACCTTTTAGCCGTGGAGACGTTATAATCCGATGGTCAATCCCACTATTTGTTGGTAAAAGAGTAGCCCAAGAGTTGGTGGTGAGTGGTATTGACTAGCTGCCTTCCCTCTAGTCTGTCACTGTTATATTAGAGACGGCTAGTGCAGATAGCCCTCGTGCAGCTTTGCGCGAAATTCAAAACATACCAAAACCTGAAGATTGAATCACCTCACACTACTACCAGTAGTAACATAAAATTTCCAACTGACAATTTCCAAAGAGAAGGTCCTTAGTGGGCCAGTGGTAAATTAACAGATTCACAACGCTAACATTCGAGGCTCGATTCCCCATGGTGGAAAGAGCGCATATAATCTTAAGGCGCGGCATGGTCTGGTTGCTAGAGCATTCGGCTCGCTGTCTGTGGGTCGCTAGTTGGAATCCCGTCACAGAACATGCTCGCCTTTTCAGCTCTGGCGGCATTATAATGTGTTGGTCAATCTCACTACTGATTGATAGGGAGTAGCCCAAGATTTGGCGGTGAGTGGTGTTGATTAGCTGCCCTTCCTCTCTAGACTATCGCTTCAAAATTAGGGACTGCTAGCGCTGACAGACCTTGAGTGGCTTTATGTTAAATACAACAAACCAAAAATAAAGACAACTGAATTTAATATTCGTCATGATTTGTTACACTATTCCACTAAATGTAGTCGCTGTCTCCAATTGGACAAGGTCAGGTCATTGTATTATTAATTGTTCAAGCTATTTATCACCAGTTTTATATCACATCTGAATGTTTGTGGTGGTTTACTAGAAAACTTAAGAAATTACAATTATTTATGGTAATTTTTCTTAGTACAGAGTTTTATATAGGCTGGCTTGTCATGTTTTATATAGCCTGGCTTGTCATGTTTTATATAGCCTGGCTTGTCATGTTTTATATAGCCTGGCTTGACATGTTTTTTATAGCCTGGCTTGACATGTTTTATGTAGCCTGGCTTGATATGTTTTATGTAGCCAGACTTGTCATGTTTTATATAGCCTGGCTTGTCATGTTTTATGTAGCCTGGCTTATCATATTTTATGTAGCCTGACTTGTCATGTTTTATATAGCCTGGTTTGTCATGTTTTATGTAACCTGGCTTGATATGTTTTATATAGCCTGGTTTGTCATGTTTTATGTAACCTGGCTTGATATGTTTTATGTAGCCTGGCTGGACATTTTGTTTCACATTAGTGCATAATGCGGATTCAAGGATAAAATGTTATGGTGGGGGTGAAGAGGGGTAAGGATATATTTGACAATTTCCAAACTCCTGGCCAATGTTCCTCGCATTCGCCCGGTTTTTTGCTTGATTTCTTTTAATATAGCCACATGTATTGTTTTTGACAAGAGGGAGGTTTTCGTACGTTAGGTGATTATTGCGCGACTTAATTACTAGTATTTTCTTAATTTTGGGAAACGAGTTGAGCGTTATGAAACATATTCTAGACGAGAATATTTGATTGATTGGTTAGTAGTGAGTGTGTTACAGTTACTGAGTTAGCGACTTTGATTGTCGATTTTTGTGCTATTTAAGTTTTGTGTTTCAACGATGCACAGGAAATTCGAGAAGTACCACACGTTCCAGAATATTAACAAGTGAAATTATTGTATTATCGTCTACTGTGAAGTTAGACCTATCGTTGAACACTAGTAGGACTAACGTGAAGGATAAGAAATATCATTATTTCTTCATCTTACTTTTATGGAATAATCCAAAAGAACCTTCCCAAAAATAGGATAATTATTTTGGTAAACATTATCAAATATGCCATATGGAATAGGACTACTCACCTGGTCCACTAATGCTTTACTAGCTGTAACTACAGGACTTTCGTGGACCACTCCCGTTACTTCATTACATTATGTAATTTGCTGGTTTAGCAACATAAGATAGCAGACTTTGGAAAGGTGTCATTGGAAGCATATCAGACAGAGTTTGAAATAATTTCCAAGGTGAGTGGATTGAATAGTGGGCAACAAGCTAGTGCAGCTATAACAACTTAGTAAACTTTTAACACGGAGCTGTAAGATATTGGTGTCCACCTTATCAGAGCTGTAAGACATTGGTGTCCACCTTATCAGAGCTGTAAGATATTGGTGTCCACCTTATCAGAGCTGTAAGATATTGGTGTCCACCTTATCAGAGCTGTAAGACATTGCTGTCCACCTTATCAGAGCTGTAAAACATTGGTGTCCACCTTATCAGAGCTGTAAGACATTGGTGTCCACCTTATCAAATAGATTTCTAGTGTCGGATCAGAAGAAAGCTTCTAAAGTGAAGTTTAAGAAGTATGAAACTTGAACTGAACTTGATGGAGATATTGAAAGACTTGGCCAACTGGATTATCCAAATGCTCTATGTGAAATGGTGGATTTATTGGCACGTGACCAATTCATATATATATATATATATATATAATAAAAGCTGTTCTGTTGTTGGTGCATCATGAATCAATTAAAGTTGTAAATAAACAACTAAATGAGCCATCCGGGAATTAAGATCATGAGATAAAGTAGTGTGTAAACATGAACTCTCCCTGGTGGATGCTTGGAAGAACTCGAAGGATTAATTAAACAATTGGTTACTCAGAATGGAAGAAGTAAACCATAGAACAATAGATATTTCAACAGCAACGTAAAAGGACATATTACCAGAAAATGCAGACAATCTGTCGAACAAAATAGATATTGCTTCACAAAAGATAACAGAAACAGGATCAATCATTGATAATAAGCCAATGAGATGATATCTTGAGAATGAGAATGCTCCGTCTGTTCCAGTTGAAATAATAAACCAGGTCACGTTAATCGAACCACTGGTTTTATAACTACTGTTATTTGACGTGATATTCCACTGGTTTTATAACTAACGTCAAATAACAGAATCAGCTCACGAATCCTGTAACACGTTAATCGACACTGGTTTTATAACTATGCTGGCCCTAACTTTACTAGTATTCAATGATAGCCCTAACTTTACTAGTTATATTGCACAAGGACACACACCCCCCTATAATGTTTGGAACAAGTCTCACCTCACACGTGTGTTAAGCCATAAAGTTTGTTCTCAATATGCTCGCTCTCCTCTTCAATGTCAATTATCCATTGATCGTGTGGTGTAGAGAAGCTTCCCATGGTGAGTGTGATTTCCCTTTCCTCTTGTTGGAACTTTACGACTACTTGCATCAATCAATCTTCTTATTCCATCTGTCGAAACAACTTCCCATCATTCTGTATAATGGCTATTCAATGATAGCCCTAACTTTACTACTATTCAATGATAGTCCTAACTTTACTAGTATTCAGTGCTGGCCCTAACTTTACTAGTATTCAATGATAGCCCTAACTTTACTAGTATTCAATGCTGGCCCTAACTTTACTACTATTCAATGATAGCCCTAACTTTACTGGTATTCAATGCTGGCCCTAACTTTACTAGTATTCAATAGTAAAGTTAGGGCTATCATTGAATACTAGTAAAGTTAGAGCTATCATTGAATACTAGTAAAGTTAGGGCTATCATTGAATACTAGTAAAGTTAGAGCTATCATTGAATACTAGTAAAGTTAGGGCTATCATTGAATAGTAGTAAAGCAGAACATGAAGGAATAAAATACTTATCATTTATATTCTACCAACTAATCCTGCTGAACAATAGAAATTATTACAATACTATCTGTAGAACCCATTCTTTGTTGTTGAACGCTGGTTTTTGAGTTAACTGTGGATGGTTTCAAATGTGCATGCGTAGGACACTTTCATTGCTGGACTATAAAATCATTTCAAAATGCTGTTCGGATGGCTGAATATCGGTATACTCCATTGTGTGTTTACTGATCCTAGTTGGATATTCAGTTTTTGACCTTCGATTTCATTTGTATGTCTGCTGAAGCCTCCTGGCGGTGGAACCAATGTACTCAAGCTTGGAACTTGGACATGCATGGACCAAAGGAACTAACCCATATAACTAGCTCGCTTTCGAAAGATGAATTTTTCTTCATCATGGACAATTCTATCCCTATGGAGAGAACCAGTTTTTAGTCTGTGAAATATTTTCTTAATTTTATTTTTTATGTTACACGACTTTTTACCCACAGTTTTACTTCGTTAAAAGCCACAATCAGTCTTTAATCCCTAGTTGTTGTTAACCTCTTCACACAGTTATAGGGAAACACATTTCATTAATGTTATACAACTCGGTGTGAAACAGCTCATTAAGTTCACTCATTTTTAATCAGTTTTTTTGTAAATCAAAGGTATCAAACAGAACGTTGTACAGTATTGTAAAGGTGGGTATTGATAAGACGATGTCGTAAACACACCTTCCTTCACGGGTGCTGCACCTTAGAAAACCAGCGCTCGCACAGGATAGAACAGGCTGTACCTCTGAGACATAGAGAATTCTAAACCTTTCAAGTGCCTTCTCTCGACCTGAAGGTTGTCCGTTACGGTATCGTCAAGACTTGTTCATGAATCGTCGTCATGGGTAATGTGTGTTATCTTTTTAACTTGGTTTCTTGAATTTTGAAGTTTTTTATCTAGCACAAATATGTTTATTCGTAACGACGTGTTTTTATGTTGATTACTCATGATTAACCTCTTGTAATTCCCAGGACTTACAAGTTCGGTTTTAGTATTCATTACCGTGTGTGTGTGACGGGGTTCATCTACCTTACTTGTAATTCCCAGGACTTACAAGTTCGGGTTCAGTATTCATTACCGTGTGTGTGTGACGGGGTTCATCTACCTTACTTGTAATCCCCAGGACTTACAAGTTCTGTTACAGTATTCATTACCGTGTGTGTGACGGGGGTGGTCTACCTTACTTGTAATCTCCAGGACTTACAAGTTCTGTTTCAGTATTCATTACCGTGTGTGTGTGTGTGTGTGACGGGGGTGATCTACCTTACTTGTAATCTCCAGGACTTACAAGTGCTGTTTCAGTATTCATTACCGTGTATGTGACGGGGTTCATCTACCTTACTTGTCCTTCCTTTTAACTGTACGTTTCAGATGTTCAATTCTTCAATGTTTGTCTTAAACGTTGTCTGTTTTAGGATTATATAACAGTCATGTACTTTAGACTTTGTGTATCTCACTGTAGCTCCTATTTTGCATGTTGAAATTTTATAGATTTTCATCACGCACGTTTAATTTTTGTTATCATATTATATCCTTTTTTGTTGTGGTTCTTTTTTTTCACATTTATTTTGCTATTTTAATCCTAACGGAGTAGAATTCAATCATAATGTGGGCTGAACATAGTTAACTCCACCCACGCTGGAACATCTGTATGTGACAGCTTCTTACGTCACAACTACGCCTCCTCTCAATAACTTGTCTTGGTATTACTTATATAACGTTAAGAGCCGTTTTCTGTATCAATATATAACGTTAACAGCCGTTTACTGTATTACTGTATAACGTTAACAGCCGTTTACTATATTACTGTATAACGTTAACAGCCGTTTACTGTATTACTATATAACGTTAACAGCCGTTTACTGTATTAATATATAACGTTAACAGCCGTTTACTGTATAACGTTAACAGCCGTTTACTGTATTACTATATAACGTTAACAGCCGTTGTACTGTATTACTATATAACGTTAACAGCCGTTTACTATATTACTATATAACGTTAACAGCCGTTACTGTATTACTATATAACGTGAACAGCCGTTTACTGTATTACTGTATAACGTTAACAGCCGTTTACTGTATTACTATATAACGTTAACAGCCGTTTACTGTATTACTATATAACGTTAACAGCCGTTTACTGTATTACTGTATAACGTTAACCATCGTTTACTGTATTACTATATAACGTTAACAGCCGTTTACTGTATTACTATATAACGTTAACAGCCTTGTACTGTATTACTATATAACGTTAACCATCGTTTACTGTATTACTATATAACGTTAACAGCCGTTTACTGTATTACTATATAACGTTAACAGCCGTTTACTGTATTACTATATAACGTTAACTGCCGTTTACTGTATAACTGTATAACGTTAACAGCCGTTTACTGTATTAATATATAACGTTAACAGCCGTTTACTATATTACTATATAACGTTAACAGCCGTGTACTGTATTACTATATAACGTGAACAGCCGTGTACTGTATTAC
>NW_013675268.1:2461-3935 GCF_000517525.1 Limulus polyphemus | reverse complement strand
AATGTTTTTAATTGTGTACCAGTTTAACGTCTGAATATTATTCATGATTTTAAACAATAGTAGGTTTGAGAACTGGACTACTTAAAGAAAAGACAACGACGTTCTGTTTCTTTACTGAGACATTCTTCATTTAAACTATTGTTTGTTTTATATTATTATAAAACAATTATAATAATTGTTTTATACCTAACCTAACCTTGTTCGCTTCGTGGCCGGTCTTATATACAAGACTACACTATATCTAGAAGGATCACGAGATTTCTAGAAAGAGGTGGCGTGATACTAGTCACGTGACCTCGCTGACGCAACAGTATTATGAAATACTATAAAACAAGATAAATAAGTACCTGGAATTATCAGTAGTACAAAATAAAATTAACCAACAAAGCTTAGATATGAAATGTGACCTTGATGTATCCAGTGTTATATTCGGTTCTAAGGTGATATAACTTTTGTTTGATCAAATTTTACAAAACGTTATAAAATAAAATAACCTTTTAACTATCATTTGTGCATTTTTATGAAGCGCTAAAACATTCAATTTTCAAAACAAAAGATATTTCTATGATGGTTGTAGTTATAACGTTGAGAGTCATAAACCAAACATTTAAGCTTAGAATATAGGGTTCCTGATCATTATCATGATTAGCTCTGCAACATTATTTCTAATAATGCTATATTTCTCTTTAGCTCTCAACTGATCCTCTTTGTGCTAAAATTGACATCGAAGATTTGGGTAAGTTTTTCAAGTTACATTGTTTTCTGGGTTATTGTAGTTTCTAGTTCATGATGTGTAATTTTCTAAAAACGTCAGAAGAAATATGTTACTGGATATTTTTAATTTTGGCTGTTTAAACATTGTGAATTATTAACTTAGGAACATTTTTCATTAGTAACAAAAAATAAATATCGTAAGCTGTATTTTTAATGTAATTTATTTGCTAGCTGGAGGAAGTTGCGGATTTTTGATGATGTAATGTGATGCTATGTTCACGTTAGTCCTAGAAACATATATAACAAAGGTAGATTATAAAATGACGTTCTGTGAAGCGTTAGGTTAACTGACATAAGAGTTATCGCGCTACTTTGTACCAGTAAATGGGTTGATTGTTCGTTAATTCTAGTGCTGTAGTTAGACATATATAGTTTCATTTGTAGAATTTGTTGTTGAATTATTATCACCTGAAAAGTACTGTGTTTTAGTTTTAAGACAGTTGATTTGTAATTATAGTCGCATGCATATATATATATATATATATCGGAAAAATAGCTTCTAGAATGTCTGAGATTGGGTGTAATTGAAATCATAGTAAACTGTGTTAACAATACGTAGGAAATAATCTTGCATGATAAAATATCTTCAACTACAGATTAGTAAACTGTGTTAACAATACGTAGGAAATAACCTTGCATGATAAAATATCTTCAACTACAGATTAGTAAACTGTGTTAACAATACGTAGGAAATAATCTT
>NW_013675268.1:0-1590 GCF_000517525.1 Limulus polyphemus | reverse complement strand
CAGATTAGTAAACTGTGTTAACAATACGTAGGAAATAATCTTGCATGATAAAATATCTTCAACTACAGGTTTTTCATTTTTTGGTCAACTTCTGTTAAAGAAATGTGCACTAATAACGAAACATATTTCAACAACCTTTTTCTACGAGGTAACTGAGATTAAGATAAAAAAAAAACTTGTGGGTTTCCTGGTTTTTAGGTTTTTACTTACATTCAACTTTGAGTTGGCTAAGAATCTGGTAAGTTGTTTCAAACTTAATGTAATTAAATTATTTTATTTCACATATATTTTAAACCAGTTGTCACATAATAATTTTCAAATAACTAAAATGTTGCAATGATTAAGAAAGACAAGAAAAAGTTTGATCTAAACTAACCCTTACTTCTTAAGCTTCTCTTGTTTGGCTATTACACGACAGTCGAAACCAAAATAAGTGTCAAAAGTAGGTTTCATAATGTTGTTTTAAAAAATGTGATATTTAAGACAGCATTGTTGTTGTGCTTTTAACTTACAATTGTTTTTAAAAGTTGTGTTGTTGTTTCTCATTTTTTACAGGTGAAGATGAAAACTTGATCTATTTGAAGTTTTTCCAGCATTTTCGCTGCTATGATATCATTCCTATTAGTGCCAAGTTAGTTGTCTTTGACACCCAGTTGCTGGTAAGTTAGGAATTCGTCTGATAGATTGGTGTACAATTTTTTACCATTGTTGGAAAGAATTTTAAATACTGGATATATTTATTCTACCTTGAGTTTGTACTAGCAGTGAATGTCGTTGGAACGTTGGGATTATATCAGTAAACTGGATGTATTCTAGCTTTTGAGTTAATGTTAACAGTGAATGTCGTTGGAACGTTGGGATTATATCAGTAAACTGGATGTATTCTAGCTTTTGAGTTAATGTTAACAGTGAATGTCGTTGGAACGTTGGGATTATATCAGTAAACTGGATGTATTCTAGCTTTTCAATTAATGTTAACAGTGAATGTCGTTGGAACGTTGGGATTATATCAGTAAACTGGATGTATTCTAGCTTTTCAGTTAATGTTAACAGTGAAGGTTGGGAGATTTTAAGGAACTAAAACCATCTCATCGATGTCTTCTCATTACACCTAAAATACAACATTGAAGGTGTGGACTGTGATTCTGTCCATGGCCTTGGGTCATACTAGAATATAATAACACAGTACAGCATATACAGTGTTATGTGTTTACACAAATTGCTGAATCTTAGTCCAGAACATTTGATTTATTCATCTTTTTAAAACTATTTTTAACTTTGAAAATAAAAATAAAAGTTAAAACTTACATGTGAGGTATAAATTCATATTTGTTAAATGTTGAGAAAATAATACTGAAACATTTTCTATGTTAGGTGGTATATTTTAGACAGTATATGTACCCCCCCCCCCCAATAGGTATACTTACAAATTCTATATAAGTTTTAAAATTTTTTACAATTTTGTTATATTGATGCATTAATGGTAAGTGTATATTTATATATTTTGTAGAATTGAAATGTGATGATATTGGAGGGTCACTAGACCACAAACATGTTTGTTGTAATAAGAGTTTCTCTAAATATACACTG
>NW_013675267.1:16745-23583 GCF_000517525.1 Limulus polyphemus | reverse complement strand
CCGCTGACTACATTGTAGACATATACAGTATCTTGTGGTACTGAAACCGCTGACTACATTGTAGACATATACAGTATCTTGTGGTACTGAAACCGCTGGCTACATTGTAGAAATTTACCGTATCTTGTGGTATTTTTTAGTTTTAGTTTTTATACCACAAAACAAATCTCCTTTCGGGACTTAGCAGTGCGTGTAAGGTGGTGGGAGGGGGGGCTGATAAACAACTATTAGTGATATTATAGCTCATAGTTCAAGAAACCTGACACCCCTTTGTTCGCTGTCTTTTGAAACACCCCGTTACCTGGTGACGTTTAGTTTTATAATATTACTTTAAAATATGAAGCAGAAACATACACATTTTAAACTTCATCTGTTGGGGCGGGTTGTGTCAGTTTGGGAACACGTATTCCTTTCTCTCCCTCTCTCTCTCTTTCTATGTTGTACACGTGTTTCTGTCTGTCAGATTTTCATCTCTCTTTGTTATACGTGTGTGCGTTCTATTCAGACATCTCTGATTCTATGAGAAATGGATAAGGCGTGTCTTCCGTCTAGTCCGGAAGTGACATAGGTAAAGTTGCTGACGTCTGACATTGGTGAAGATTTCCTTTTCTATTTGTGACGTCGCAGCTGATAGTTTGGAGGAGCGATGATCAACTTCACCCACGAGTAGGTAGCTCTGTGCGCGTTTCCTTCTGGTTAAACGGACGGCTAGGTTTTCGTCCATATTATACGCCAGATTGCAGCCCTTAAAACTCGCGTGCTTAAACATAGACTTTTGACAGCTGTTATTATTCAGGATCGTGGAACTGTTTTTTATTTTTTTTATACCTCTTTCACTGCTTTTAATCGAAGTTGGAGAAAGAACAAAATGGTAGGATCACGAAATTCAAAGTTGCTTTGTTTCAAATTAAACTTTGCATTTGCAGGCATTTAGAAACACAAAAAATATTACACTTTGTATGAACACCGACTTTGACGAGTGTTTTTTTTTTTCATAATTCTGTTAAGGTTTTTAATACATTTGAATTCATCATCAAAATCTGTCTTCGTTGAATAACGCGCCTCTTCTTCGGACAGCGGTAAGTTTACGGACTTTGCAGGGCTAAAATTCAAGGTTCGATTCCCCTCGGTGGACACAGCAGGTAGCCCAATGTGGCTTTGATCTAAAACAAACACCAACTAGAATAACGAGTGAATATAAACACGTCATTCCAATGACGTTACCTAGGTGATTGAAACCACATGGTTTCTGCTCGTCCATTTCAGACACTGTGAAAAATTTGAGATGTAGTAGCTGAGTCTCTTACTTGCGCAGAAGTCCTTAAGCTCAATACAGTTACAAATTTTTCAAACATTAACTAAAGGCTCTTACTAAACATTGTGACTTTACATCACTAAAATTCGGGTTCGATTCCCCACGATGGACTGAGCGCAAACAGCTCATTGTATAGCTTTGCGTTAAAAACGAACATACAAAACACTGGGGATCATAGCCCCCTAGTGGCTCAGCGGTAAGTCTGAAAGTTTATAGCGCTAAAAATTGAGCTTCGGTACCCGTGGTGAGCAGAGCACAGATAGCCCATTGTGTAGCTTTTGGCTTAACGACAAACAAAGAGAGAAAAATTATTGGTGCTCAATGGAGCCTAATATATCTATAGAAACGTATAACGTTAGCCTAATGTATCTATAGAAACGTATAACGTTAGCCTAATATATTTATAGAAACGTATAACGTTACCCTAATGTATCTATAGAAACGTATAACGTTAGCCTAATATATTTATAGAAACGTATAACGTTAGCCTAATGTATACATAGAAACGTGTATAACGTTAGCCTAATGTATCTATAGAAACGTATAACGTTACCCTAATGTATACATAGAAACGTGTATAACGTTAGCCTAATGTATCTATAGAAACGTATAACGTTAGCCTAATGTATTTATAGAAACGTATAACGTTAGCCTAATGTATCTATAGAAACGTATAACGGTAGCCTAATGTATCTATAGAAACGTATAACGTTACCCTAATGTATGCATAGAAACGTGTATAACGTTAGCCTAATGTATCTATAGAAACGTATAACGTTAGCCTAATGTATCTATAGAAACGTATAACGTTAGCCTAATGTATCTATAGAAACGTATAACGTTAGCCTAATGCATCTATAGAAACGTATAACGTTAGCATAATGTATCTATAGAAACGTATAACGTTAGCTTAATGTATCTATAGAAACGTATAACGTTAGCCTAATGTATCTATAGAAACGTATAACGTTGGCCTAATGTATCTATAGAAACGTATAACGTTAAGTCCTCTTCTTGTTCCACGTGATTTACGCTAATCTCGGGCCGATGAATGAGTTTCAAACTCAGACCCTTACTTAAAAACTCACCTTCTGTTAAAAACTTCACGCCAACTTTTCTAGCCTAACGTTTTATAGAAGTGGAATATAAGGTTCACTCCAAATACGACCCAAACATTACAAAGCAGCGCCATCTATCGATACATTATTAAAATATTAATCAAGCACTAACGCCGTACGATAATACGGTGTCTACTAACGATACTACATAAAGGATACTTACATAACAATTATGGCAGAATTCGTTGTTGTTTTTTTATATATATCTACCCAATAGTTTTATATAAATGTCTCCTCATATTAACGAGTCTTCGGCTTCAGTGTTTATTAATATGTATGTATATTTTAAAAGGTGTGTCTGACAAACCTACCTATAAACTTGAGCTAGACAATGTTCAGTGGTTAGAGTGCCAGGACCGTGAATTCACAAAATCATGATTCGCGGCCCGATGCCGCAAAAATGCGGACTCCTCTTTGGGTTCGTGGGTGCACTATAAAAGTAACTGTCAAATCTTACTGTTCAGCTAGACAAGGATAACCCGAGAGTTGGCGGAGGGTGATGCTGACTGTGTGCCTACATTCTATTCTGTCACTTCAAAATTGGCCCGGCATGACCAGGTGATTAGGGCGCTCGACTCGCGGGTTCGAATCCCCCGTCACACCAAACATGCTCGCCCTTTCAGCCGTGGGGGCGTTATAATGTGACGGTCAATCCCACTATTCGTTGGTAAAAGAGTAGTCAAGAGTTGGCGGTGGGTGGTGATGACTAGCTGCCTTCCCTCTAGTCTTACACTGCTAAATTAGGGACGGCTAGCGCAGATAGCCTTCGTGTAGCTTTGCGTGAAATTCAAAAACAAACAAACAAACACTTCAAAATTAGAGCTAGTTATACGCAGATAGCCCTCGTGAGGCTTTTCGCGAAATTTTTGAAACAAGGAAAATTTAGTATTTTTCTTTGTTGTTTGTTAAGCAGAAAGAGCTATCTGTGATGTGCCACCCACGAGCATCGATACCTGGGGATGGGGGGGGGGGGAGACAAGGACCGTCTTAACTCAAATAAATACTAAACATTTGACACGCCTCGAATTCGGTCGTTGTTCGTTAATTCAGTGCCTTTACTCGTGTTTTGTCCTCCTCCAACGATTGGGCTATCCGCTGTGTCCACCACGAGGAATCGAACCCCGGATTTTATCGTTATAAGTCCATAAAATTACCGATGTTCCACCCGGGGAACATTCTTCAACGAAACGAACAAACCGTTAAACCTCTTTTATAGCAGAGGTAAAAACCGGGTTTATATTCTTTCCGAAGACAGTGTAAGATAATGGAAAAACAAAGTAAGGCTTAGATCAAGTGTTGACGCTTTATTACCACGTTTTATAAATTAAATTACATCCTACCCAGCTTCAAATTAAACATTGAAGGAAAACTTATATGAGCCTCTGCTACCAGATGAATCACCATTATTGCCCACCTTTCAAACAACCCACCCACCCTTGTTAAAATAACAATAAAACGTAAACTCGTAGCTAAAATTAATCTGCCGTCAAGATTATTCCCATCATAAAATAACTTTTTTTTTGCTAAACACCACGCGTGATGCATGTTGTAACTATGTGGGGGGGGGGGTGAATTTAACTCTGTCTATGGGGGGGGTGATTATTAATATAATTCTCGTTATTTGAATAAATAACTGGTAGCAAGTTTCTTTACCAACCTTCTATAATAGTTGGTTAACCAGTAAGTTTTGAGAATATGAGGTGTTATAACTATAGACCATATTCAATGTGGACGAGTAATTAATTATAAATCAATCTCAGCGTCTGTCTGTTCTTCAGTTAAACACTTGGAAATTACAAACAACTTCTGCTGGGTCCCCGAAAGTGTTCTGTTTCAAGAGTAAATAAAACCAAAATTTACACTAACAAATACTTTTTTATTTCCTGTTTTTGAAGTTCATATGTCATGCTGTGGTGTAGCCTCCTGATTCGTGGCATGCGCAGGTTTTACTGACGTCACAACAGTACAAATTGTAACGTTAGGCGTCCCTGGTGTGACGTCATTTTAGTGTCTACTGCCTGTAATGTTTTTCCTACGAACTAATTAATAATTATTGCTGAACAAAGAACATTATATTACTTCAGAGTAACACCGTAACACGTGGTTATAGTACAAGAACGTCTGATAACATCATCCCTACCCCCCACCTTTCTCTAGCACGTGTCACTTAATTACCTATGTGACAGCCGATGACCACAAACAGTAATTGATTTCCCATGATGCCTCAGTGAATAATATTTTTCTCAGTCTTGAAGCCTTTCATTCCTAGGGTACAATTATTCCTGTAAATACGTTAGTCATGCTTAAGATCAAATAGGCCAGTCATGTTTAAGGATAAATAGACTAGTCATGTTTAAGATCACATAGGCCAGTCATGTTTAAGATCACATAAGTCAGTCATGCTTAAAATCACATAGGTCAGTCATGCTTAAGAATAAATAGACTAGTCATGTTTAAGAATAAATAGGTTAGTCATGTGTAAGATCAAATAAGTCAGTCATGTTTAAGAATAAATAGACTAGTCATGTTTAAGATCACATAGGTCAGTCATGCTTAAGATCACATAGGTCAGTCATGCTTAAGAATAAATAGGCTAGTCATGTGTAAGATCAAATAGGTCAATCATGTTTAAGGATAAATAGACAAGTCATGTTTAAGGATAAATAGGCTAGTCATGTGTAAGATCAAATAGGTTAGTCATGTTTAAGGATCAATAGGTTATTCATGTTTAAGAATGAATGAGCTGGTCATGTTTGTGAAACTTGATATGACATGATAAGTAAAAGTTGAGAAAAGTTTGGACTTACTGGTGATTAAGTCTTCTTTTCTTGACCAAAAGTTTGTAAACTCAGGTCAAGTTTAATTTATCTAAAAAAAATCATTGTTATCTCTATGTAACAATTGAAGTAATTCTAATTCGTTTGTTTGTTGTTAAGCGTAAAGCTACACAATGGGCTATCTGTACTCTGTTCATTAAGGTATCGAAACGAGATATTTAGCGTTGTTCACAGACTTATCACTGTGGGGCGGAGCTGATATCTGTACACGTTGACATCTTTTCAAGTCTCTAAGTCCTGCCCCCCCCCCACCATTAGCTCAGCGTTAAATCTAAAATTCTGGTTTCGATACCTGTGGTGGGCAAATCATTGATAGCCTATTATATAGCTTTGCGCTTAACAGCAACCAAGGACAATTCTAAGACTTACAAATGTTATTTGTTTAACTTGGTTTAGCTGCAGAATGAGACAAATTGTGTTGTAGAGAGTACTTTCGTAAAGTTAGATAATATTTATAAACTTTATGATGGATTAACAACAAAGACCTTGAGATTAAGAACAGTTTTGGATTAACAACAACAACTTGTAATTAACAACACGGTTTGATATTAAGAGCACATTTCTGGATTAACAACACGGTTTGAGATTAAGAGCAGAGTTCTGGATTAACAACAAACAGTTTAGGATTAACGACAAATAATCTGTGATTAACAACTCACAGATTGAGATTAAGAGCACATTTCTGGATTAACAACACGGATTGAGATTAAGAGCAGAGCTCTGGATTAACAACAAACAGTTTAGGATTAACGACAAATAATCTGTGATTAACAACTCACAGATTGAGATTAAGAACACATTTCTGGATTAACAACACAGTATGAGATTATGAGCGGAGTTCTGGATTAACAACAAACAGCTTGGGATTAAGAACAGTTTTGGATTAACAACAAACAGCTTGGGATTAAGAACAGTTTTGGATTAACAGCATACAGCTTGGGATTAAATTTATAATTTGGGATTAACAACACAGCTTGGCTGTTAAAACTGTATTTTAATGAACGAATAACAGACGTGAATTTTACACTCCGTTAATAAATCTTTATTCAGTCAGTTCTTAACAGTCTTTCTTAGCTTGCAGCTAAATCATTAACACGTTAACAGTCTTTCTTAGCTTGCAGCTAAATCATTAACACGGACAAGATAAATAAATCATTGTGTCTACTCGTCACAGTTATTTAATTAATGTATCGTTCAATTTTCATAGCTGTAGGATATTAGTCGGAGTAGTTTTTATGAGATTTTCATCTGTTCAAAATGAAAAGAATTAACCAAGAAATACTTATAATATTTAAACAATTTATATAATCATTTATCAAAGAAATGCTTCTCTTTTAAAACTGTGACGAGTACCCTGCCTGAGCGTCGGCAGTTCCGCCGTGACGTTCCCGCTTCAGTTCTCGACTGTTCCTGCGTTACTCTAGATGTGTCAGAAACATATCCTGTTTTAACAACCCTCTTAAGATGGTTTGGGATAACTCATTTTTCTTATAGCTCTCCCAGTGATTTTCTGAACGATATGGACCAACCAATAATATGTTCTCTATTGAAATGGCCCGGCATGGCCA
>NW_013675267.1:11576-16029 GCF_000517525.1 Limulus polyphemus | reverse complement strand
CAAAAACAAACAAACAAACAAACAATCTATTGAAATAGTCACGCCATCATACCAAGAACGTTTGTTTGCTTGTTTTTAAAGGCAAAGCTTCGCTGTACTCACGCAAGGACTGAGCCCAGAATTTGAGCCTTAGAAACCCCCCAAGCCACGGGCAGGAGGGCTATAGAAGATATGATATACTTATGATGGAATATTTTTCAAACAACACGCGCCTGTCACGATAAGTTCGAAATATGTCTACTGAAAATGATCTGCTCCAACTCTGTCTATTATAAAGAAATAGAAATATAAGTATTTTTTTCAATCACAAATACTAATTTTATTTTTCGTTCAACACTGTCAAACATGTTTGTATGGAATGTTTCGCTGAGGGATGTGTGCGCATATTTCTCCCTAATTTTGACGTGACAAACAAGAGGGAAAGCGGTACCGACCGGCAACTCTTAGGCTACTGTTTCCTGATCGAACACTTTGATTACAACATCACCCTTATAACGTACCCACATCCTCAAAGTATGGAACGGTTATGGCGGCAAGGGGACGCGAGCCAGGAACCTTCGGATTCACAACCCAAGCACGTTAACAAATGTAACTCGAAGTTTTCAATTATGGTCGATGTTAAAATCCGGGGTTCGGTTCACTGCGGTGGACAGAGTTCACGTAGCCCATTGTGAAACTTTGATAAAACAACAACGGTTCGAACGAGTGGAAACCTGAATAAAATACTTAATTAATACAGTGACGTAGCTTTCGGGAGTTAAGCTTTGCACTCTGTAGTTATAATTATTTAATAAGTAAATATATATAAATGAAATCAAGGAAATATAAAACAAAGAGGTCGCCCCGTACTGTTGCGTGAACATAGATTAATATTTCCGTCTTGTGAACAGTGAATAAATTACAATATATATGACATCAAAAGGAAGAAGGAAACGAAGCATCGTAGCTTGTGGGAAAAAGTTACAGAAGATTTATCAATTTAGTTGCATCATGATTTGTTTGTTTGTTTGTTTGCTTGCTGTTAAGCCAAAAAAATATACACAATGGACTACCTGTGCTGTGTCCATCTCGGGTATCTAAACTCAGTTTTTACCGTTGAACCACTGAAGGGCTTATGTCATGAAAGTGACACATAGAGACAGATGACACAACCTTACTTAAGAGAAAGATTCACACTTGTATGATTAAAAGGTCTCAACTTCTTCAAAAGTGCTTTATTAAGTGTTGAGCTTTCGTTTGTTAACCAACTGTGTGTTGAACTTTCCTTTGTTAACCAATTGTGTGTGTTGAACTTTGTTAACCAACTGTGTGTTGAACTTTGTTAACCAGTTGTGTGTTGAGCTTTGTTAACCAACTGTGTGTTGAACTTTCCTTTGTTAACCAATTGTGTGTGTTGAACTTTGTTAACCAACTGTGTGTTGAACTTTGTTAACCAGTTGTGTGTTGAGCTTTGTTAACCAACTGTGTGTTGAACTTTGTTAACCAGTTGTGTGTTGAGCTTTGTTAACCAACTGTGTGTTGAACTTTCGTTTGTTAACCAACTGTGTGTTGAACTTTGTTAACCAGTTGTGTGTTGAGCTTTGTTAACCAACTGTGTGTTGAACTTTCCTTTGTTAACCAACTGTGTGTTGAACGTTCCTTTGTTAACCAATTGTGTGTTGAACTTTGTTAACCAACTGTGTGTTGAACTTTGTTAACCAGTTGTGTGTTGAGCTTTGTTAACCAACTGTGTGTTGAGCTTTCGTTTGTTAACAAACTGTATGTTGAACTGTCTTCCTGACCTTCTGTGAACACAACCTGTCTTCCCTTGTGTTCCTGACCTTCTATGAACACAACCTGTCTTCCCTCGTGCTCCACACAACAACCAATCATGTGCGCATTTATTCCAGCCGCTTGCATCCTCAGGAACCTCAACACGTTGACGTACATAATGACCTTGGCAGTCGATAAGCCTAAAGCCCAAATAACGAAAAAACTAAAAATACCCCCCCCCCCAAAAAAAATGTTAGCGCACATTCGCATCATACTAGTACACATTAAAAAATTCATTCCCACATGGATTGAAAACAATAGAGGGAACATTGTTCCTGACCTGTTTTGTAAACACAACCTTATTTAAAAACACCATCCAATGTGGCGAATTCTGCTACCTGGTGTCGATATTTTTTTCAGTTAAACATTCTAATAACAGCCATTGGAAACAGAAAAATAGATAAAATCAACCTAACACAAAGTCTATAAAGAAACTTTTAAAATTACAAGGTTATTTTATGATATAATTTAGGGTGTAGTTTTATGGTTCGCTTGGGCATTGCGAGATGGCGCTACAGTAGAATCATGTATCGAAATAAACTCGGTGCATAGCCTGAGAAATATTCGATAAAGATCTGATAGTCTGAGAAATATTCGATAAAGATCTGATAGCCTGAGAAATGTTAGATAAAGGTCTGATAGCCTGAGAAATATTAGATAAAGGTCTGATAGCCTGAGAAATATTAGATAAAGGTCTGATAGCCTGAGAAATATTAGATAAAGATCTGATAGCCTGAGAAATATTAGATAAAGATCTGATAGCCTTGTAATAATTCGTTGATTCGCACTAAATTCCCTGTAATAATTCGTTGATTCGCACTAAATTCCTTGTAATAATTCGTTGATTCGCACTAAATTCCCTGTAATAATTCGTTGATTCGCACTAACATCCTTGTAATAATTCGTTGATTCGCACTAAATTCCTTGTAATAATTCGTTGATTCGCACTAAATTCCCTGTAATAATTCGATGATTCGCACTAACTTCCTTGTAATAATTCGTTGATTCGCACTAAATTCCCTGTAATAATTCGTTGATTCGCACTAACATCCTTGTAATAATTCGTTGATTCGCACTAAATTCCTTGTAATAATTCGTTGATTCGCACTAAATTCCTTGTAATAATTCGTTGATTCGCACTAAATTCCCTGTAATAATTCGTTGATTCGCGCTAACTTCCTTGTAATAATTCGTTGATGTATGGCCGAAGTTTCCTAACACGTTATTATAACTGAAGTATGACTAAATTTGTCGGGAGGGAGGAGGAGAATTATGGTTGGGAGGGAGGAGGGGAATTATGGTTTTCAGTACCAAAGTAAGGCACTACGGGAAAAAAATTATTAAATAATTTAAATCAGAATAAGGAGGACAATCGAGCAATATTTTTTTAAGCGTAAAACAATTTTCAAAGCAGGAATCGGAGCTCGAAATTTAACTCCATAAACCCTCAAATCAACCGCTGAGCCAGTAAGAGGCACTCGTAATAACGTTGATCTTTCGTTGTTTCCGCTCTTTTGGCGCCATCTAGTGGGGAAGTTTAAGAGTACACGAATAAGTTTGTACAATGAAAGAAACAGTTAATAATTTCGTGGTTATTACATTGAATTCCAAAAGTTTTTGTTTTTTTCATTAATGAATAATTATCACACACGTTAAAATATTAGTTTTTTTATATCATGATGTGAATCTCTTTTATTTTAAAATATTTTGCATTATTGGAGCTGGAAACTCATATTTAAATCACAAGAAAACAATATTAAAATGAGTAAACGACAAGATTAGCGAAAATTATCAAGTTGTATTAGCCAACAAAAGTACATAATTATCTGATGTAGTTCACGTTATCATTACAGAAGATTGAGTACGTTATAATAAAACGATTTTGGAGACTCCACGTGTCGTTACAGTCCATGTCACCCCGTCTGGTCATCATTCTCTACCTGATTACCGTGCATCTTGAGAAGAGTTCTATAGTGCAGTTTCTATTACAAAATCTCCCAACACATTTCCTTTCTTTGGAAGGTGTTTCTATTACAAAACCTCCCTCGTATATGCAACACATTTCCTTTCGCGAAGCTGTCCATAATCCATCTCAACGTCAGTTTCAAAAGTGTGATCGGAAATAAATCAAGAGGAATTTCGTCCTGTAACTTTACCTTCTTGTTTATGTTGTATACTCTTGCTCGAGACACGTGGACGTTACTTGCGAATGACCTCTGTATTCGTAGATTTTCACCTAGTACAATATGCCCAATTTGGCTAACCACGCCTCGGGTATGACTTATTGCAGGTCTCTTTCTTGATGGTCCTGATGTCTCAAGTTGACCCATATTCCTTTGTTTTCTAAAGCCGTTAAGCACAAGAGACATATTTTGTACTTAATACATTCTAAATACCCGATCTTAATGCATCTTTATGGTATGAAAGTATGAATATTTTACGACGAAAAGCGCCGACACATACTCTTCCCAAACACGACCAATTTTCGTCGTCACCACATTACCTACGTAACGACGAATAATGCAGATCTAAATATGTAAAACATCTTTAACATAAGCAATAAACCACACTGAATTATACAATAGGTTCTACCTACTTTGAAATAAAGGAAAATAGCAAGTCGATAAGAGCTAATAATATA
>NW_013675267.1:9239-11073 GCF_000517525.1 Limulus polyphemus | reverse complement strand
AAATGAAAGAATAGACCATTCCAAGCTTTTACTTGTTGTTAAACAAATGTTTAAACTATTTATTCAATTATGTACAAGCTGCCCAGTGTCGGCTAACAATACGAATAATTAAATTGTGGCGGATTGCTACAAGTTCTTCAAATACCTATAGAATGATAGGTTTCTTTTTTGTGAGTGTAAAACCCTTAAATAAACCATACTACTTAACAAATTGTTGAAGTCTAGCAATCAGAGCAAACCCAAAAACTGAGGTACCTAACTCTTTGAGGAGAAGAAAAAAAAAAAAGAAACGGTGTAAAACTGTAAAGTGAATTACACCTATACACAAACGTTTTCAAACACGTAACATTTTGCTACAAAACAAATAATTTTATTTCTTACTTTTGAAGTTCATATGTCATGCTGTGTTGTAGCTTACAGAATGATTCTTCTCGTGATTCATGGCATGCACACGTTTCATCGTCGTCACTACAGTACAAATTGCAACGTTAAGCGTCCCTTATGTGACGTCATTTTAGTGTCCACTGACTGACTGACAACACACTACTATATAGTGGTGTGGGTGGTTAAAACAAGTGGCCCATCTAGGCAGCCTTCGGCCCACTTTCGGAGATATTACACCTGTGCACAGATGTCATCCAACACGTAACCTTTTACGAACCACTTTGTTCACAAAGTATTATTACACTTCTAAAGAGGTCACCACTGTTCTGAATATAACGATTTGCATTATAGATATCGAGAAACGTGATTCTTTAAGACTGTAGGTTAATGTATTCAAAATGTATATTTCACCTTTAGGGAAAAATATTTCCTTCGGTGATAATTCATTAAGAGGGACGTGACTCCTACGTCTCAGCTATTATATCCCGTCGTGCAAAGGACAACACTGATGTAATAGTACAGCCTTTACTTTGCTTCGCCTACGCTTCGCAGGTTTTAGTAGTGTGTCTTTCATCCTGATAAAGTTCAGGCGACAAACCAACACTGAAAGTTACTGTAGAAGTGAAGATTCTGTTATTTTTGGCAGAGAACAAAAATCAAGCACTTTAGTTGTCAGATCGTCGGCTGACAGAGGGCGCTATTATTACAAATAATCCTATATCGAAGACTATAAATAAGCTACTAAAAGATAGAGGGCGCTATTCTGCTTATAATTAATCTTCTATTGAAGGTCGTAAACAAGAAATCCTAAGGGTTTGATTTCTATGCGAAAACACTTGCATTGGAGAAAGGTAAAAAAGTAAATAAAACGGATTCTTGTCCTTGATCCAATTTTTCGTAAAAACTTCTACAAAAAAAAAGAACCTCCCCAACTGCTTTACATAATCTTTAAAGTTTGAAAGAGTTTTTCTATTCATTTCAGAGTTTATGATAAATTATCTGCAAGAGATTCATGACTTCAATGTTATTTTACAGTTTTCTATTGAAAGCTAGTTGTTTAGCGCAAAGATACATAGTAGACTGGTTACTTGCACTCTTTTCGTCGCGGAGGATGCTAGTTTAAAACGAGAGTTAACTGGTTTCAGGAGAATGCTAGTTTTAACACTAGTGTTGACTTGTTCCAAGGTGAGGCTAGTTTAAAACAAGTGTTAACTGGTTTCAGGAGAATGCTAGTTTTAACACTAGTGTTGACTTGTTCCAAGGTGATGCTAGTTTAAAACGAGAGTTAACTGGTTTCAGGAGAATGCTAGTTTTAACACCAGTGTTGACTTGTTCCAAGGTGAGGCTAGTTTAAAACGAGAGCTAACTGGTTTCAGGAGAATGCTAGTTTTAACACCAGTGTTGACTTGTTCCAAGGTGAGGCTAGTTTAAAACGAGAGTTAACTGGTTT
>NW_013675267.1:3619-8310 GCF_000517525.1 Limulus polyphemus | reverse complement strand
TTTAAAACGAGAGCTAACTGGTTTCAGGAGAATGCTAGTTTTAACACCAGTGTTGACTTGTTCCAAGGTGAGGCTAGTTTAAAACAAGTGTTAACTGAACAACTCTTATTTAACAAAGTCTGGACAAGCAAAAGAAGCAGGTGGAGATTAAGTCGGCGGTAAAGGTGTTGGAAGTTGTTTGACTGTTGGCGGCGTGGATCAACAAATCCAACTTCAAAGAATATGATATGGGGGAGAACGGGAGTGCCTCTAGGAAAACAAAGTTAGTTAACACACCAGGTGTTTTAAATTAGTAGAAACACATACAATAAAAACCAAACTTAGTTAACACATCAGGTGTCTTAAGTTAGTAGAAACACATACAATAAAAACCAAACTTAGTTAACACACCAGGTGTTTTAGGTTAGTAGAAACACATACAATAAAAACCAAACTTAGTTAACACATCCGTACTCATTTAAAACACCTAAACACATACAATAAAAACCAAACTTAGTTAACACATCAGGTGTTTTCACCGAGGGGAATCAACCCCCTGATTTTAGCGTTGTAAATCCGAAGACTTACCGCTTTCCCACCGAGGGGCGCTGGTGTCTGCTATGGTATAAAACTGTGTTTCGAGATAGGGGGGGGGGGGTTCCTATTTGTGCATAAGTTGTATAATTAATTTCGTTATGAGTGCTTGTATTCTATGTAAGACCCTGTTATAATTTCATTGAACCTTTTTCCTTTGATTTTATCTTGCTGGGAAGATTGAAATGATTACTAATATAATAAGACATGGTTGAACGAACCTGGTTATTTACTCTTAAAGTTTTGGATTAGTTGGCCGAGTTTCTGTAATGATTTCAGCAGCCCATTATAATAATAAAATCAAAAAAGGTTTTATTAGCTAAATTACTGTGTTCTGTCTACAGGTTCTTAAAAAGCACTTTCTAGACTATAGATCTTGTTTTACTCGAGCGCTTAGATTTTCCATTAAATAAACAAAAAGTGAATATAAGCTTTCGAACGTTGAATTAGTTTAACAACTCCGTACTTTTATCTATTAATAGCTTTAATAATGAAAACAAAATCCGATTAGCAGAATGTTGTTCAGATTTCAGTAAAGAACAAAAATTAGTGAGCCATATTTTGTAATAATGTATTTTTTTTTACTTTTCAAACATTGTCTCTCAGACAGTGGTAATATTTCATGTATTATATTACCCGTTTTTTTATGGATTCGTTTATACCCCAAAATCACGTTAGTCTAAATTGTTTGAATTATGTTTTGCAACAGCAGCCACGTTAGTCTTAGCTGTTCGGATTTTTTTGTTTTGTTTTTTTTTGCTTTCAGCAGATACGTTAGTCTAAATTGTTTGAATTATGTTTTGCAACAGCAGCCACGTTAGTCTTAGCTGTTAAGAAAATTCCGAACAGCTAAGACTAACGTGGCTGCTGTAGCAAAATATAATTCAAACAATTTAGATTAACGTATCTGCTGAAGGACAAGATAATTCAGGTCCTTCAGCAGATACGTTAGTCTAAATTGTTTGAATTATATTTTGCTACAGCAGCCACGTTAGTCTTAGCTGTTCGGAATTTTCTTGAAAATTCCGAACAGCTAAGACTAACGTGGCTGCTGTTGCAAAATATAATTCAAACAATTTAGACTAACGTATCTGCTGAAGGACTTTTTTTCACCGAAGATTGATTCCCGTGGTGAATAGATAGCCTATTGTGTATCTTTGCGCAAAAACAGCAACAGCAGTATTTCATTATTGAACTTAAGAACCTTCAAAAACTCTGCAATCTTCGTTTTTTCTATAAACATGTGGTATGTCGAACAACTGCCAATGTCTCAGGCTGTAAATAGGGGATTCAAAATATTATTTTTAGTTCCGGATTACAGGTGAACGCTTCTAACTAAGTATCAAGTGTCTTCTGGACTCGTCAAACAGCTTTTATAGACACACTTTGTTCTCGATACAATATTGATATACAACAACCGGCTTACAATGAATGTTCCGCATCTAGTTTTACGTCTTACAATCATTTTCTTGTCTATTTCCCCAACGATTCTTTTCTCTGGAGAACTGAAACGTCTTCTTCTTCAATAAGCTCTGATGATAGTTTCTTTTATACCAGAAAAAGAACTTGAAGACGCGCTCATTTAGAGTTATTTTTTTTATTATGGTCTTCTTTTATCATAACTCGAAATTCGAGTACTAATTGGAGCGAATATTAGGTTTTGTTTGGTTGCTCTGGCAACGCAGCATACCACATAAAAGAAAGTTCCAGAGATCAGGTAGATCAGCTTCGAAGAATCTATTTTCTTTTAAGTTTATAAAAAATTAAAGAAAAAAAATCCAATAAATGCTATTATATATGTATTAAAAAAAAACAAAGCTTTGAAAACCAAATTGGTGAAAAAATAATACGTTGAACACTTTGGCGACTTTATTTTAAATAAACAAATTCACTTTTCTTAAAATGAGTGCGGCGAAAGATGAGATTAATTTTTAGCAATTTGAAGAAATAATGGAAGAATAACATAAAAACACCTAGAACAACGAAAAGTCCCGGTACGTGTTTTACACAGATACGTTTGTTTTGTAGCTCGAACCCTGAATCTTAGCGTTATAATCCCTCAGTATTTCCGGGAGGGAGTGGGGAAGGAGAAATACAATTTTAAATTATTGACATAACAACTTTTTTAACTGTGTCTAATCGTTTTTAAAACCTTCAGTTGATTTTACGTCTCACTATAAACACGAACCTTGCTAACACTACTCTCCTTGGTAAAGTTGGTTTCATTTTTATTGCTGATGTAACAAACAGTTGTTTTTTACCATAAAAACACCGGAAACGGATATATATATTTCTTTCTGGATTATTTTCTTTAGACTCGACATCTTCTACTGTTTATAGGGCCCCGGCATGGCCAGGTGGTTAGGGCGCTCTACTCGCAATCTCAGGGTCGCGGGTTCGAATCCACGTCCCACCAAACGTGCTCGTCCTTTCAGCCGTGGGGGCATTATAATGTTTCGGTCAATCCCACTATTCGTTGGTAAAAGAGTAGCCCAAGAGTTGGCGGTGGGTGGTGATGACTACCTTCCTTCCCTCTAGTCTTACACTGCTAAATTAGGGACGGCTAGCGCAGATAGCCCTCGTGTAGTTTTGCGCAAAATTCTAAAAACCTAAACCTACTGTTTATAGAAAAAAAAAAAGCTTGACTTGTTGCCTAACGGTACACTGCCAAACAAGAATTTATAACCATTAAGAAGACGTTTTGTTTTGGGGAACACATTTCACCTTTCACCAGAACATTGGACTGTTTTCATCTTTATATATGCTACTAATAACTCAGGCTTACAAATCTAAACTTCATAAAAGTTGGTCTGGTTTTAATAACGGATTTTACATAATTCAGCTACGCAGATTTCGAAAATAATCTCTTACTTAGATCAGATTTACCACAGGATTTAACAGACTATGTTTGGGTCATTAACACAACCTCTTGTTCCCATAGCGACGAATAAATAATATTGAAAAGAAAAAAATAATGTCAAAGTGCACACAGAAACAAATACTATCCAGAAATGACACGTCATGTGGCCTGTTAACCGTTTATATATTAGTGGTGTGTTTGTCGTGGGTTCTAGAACGATCGATAAGATTTTCACGTCGCGATTGGTCTAAAGAAATCTACAGCCAGTGGTTGTCGACATTTTAAGCATAACAAAATGTGACCCGATTTTAATGAAAATGATTCACTTATGTAAACGTAAATATGCCGTTTTGTGAAAAATCTGTACGTGATGGAAAAAAAACGGATATCATTTTCGGATTGAGGGTACAGGAATTACTGTAGAACCATCCCAGGTCTATGTTATTAACCGTTTTTAAAGGACAGTACGAGTCGTGGTAGTGCCGTCAGTCTTAACAAACAGAAGTAGGCTTAAGTAATTTCTCTGAAGAAGTCAGACCACTTTCTGTTCACACATGTAAACTAAAAACACTTCGTTATATTTATAATTCGTTGTTCATAATAATGTATTTCTGTACATAAGCTTCTCTTCCGAATTAAATATAAAACAATTGATAAATGTTGTTGTTTTGTAGAAAGAAACAGTAACTTTCTGATAAAAAAAAAAAAGGTACATCAATAAACTATAAATTAAATCTGTAGATATGTTGTTTTATTCCGGTATTTGTAGAATAAGTACTTGTTAATCTAGACTTTCTGATTTAAAAATGTGTTTCTTTATCTTTGTATTTAAGCTCAAAGCTACACAATGGGTTATCCTCGCTGTGCCCTCCCCAGGTGTCGTTATAACCTCATGAGCATACAACTGTGCCATCCGCTGGAGAGAAATGAGCTTAAGTTTCCAAATTACGTTTATATTGAAAGCGGGTAAAGTTGTGAACTTCCCTGCTGTTCAATTGATTACTTCCCCCCCCCTACCGTGTGTAGAAATACTGCGAACGACATATTGGATTTGTTTGGTTTTCTTTTGATGTTGCATTACAGCCCCTCACAGCCTCGACTGGAACCAGATTCTGTATTTTATTTTATCTTCATTAGATACAAAACACAACCTTGTCTTCTACCTGGAAAGACCAGTCAAGTACATCTTTACAAATAAACTCTTATAAAGAAACAATCAAAACGTCTCTCTCTCTCTCTTTTCTCTCTCTCTCTCTCT
>NW_013675267.1:0-2619 GCF_000517525.1 Limulus polyphemus | reverse complement strand
TTTAAATAACTTTGTTGTTCGTCCAATGTTCCCTTTTTTTTTAATTCGATAAGATTCTCGGAATTGGTAAGGACATTAAAAATTTCCTTAAACTCAATACACTGTCGTTATATTTGCTGATTATCTTTGAACGACATCTTTATTAACCAGCAGCCTATATTGTATCCTTATAGAATCCAATAAACCACTAAAATGTTTCCTGTTTTCTGGCTTTCCTGAGTAGCATCGTAATATTTTCAAAGCCTACGAAATAATGTTTTTAAGTATTTATAAAATAATTATAAAAATATACTTATACTCATGACACAAACTTAGCTGGGAACGTTTATCCTGGATTCTAGTGAAAATAATAGCTTATTTTTTTATGTGACTTAGTTTTATATAGTGTTATTATACGAGTTTTATTACAGTGTTATCACATTTAGTGCTATTATAGTGTCCATTTCTCTCGTGATTCGATTTAGTTTAACCACTTCCAAATGTCTAGTGACTAACTTGATTGATCTCGTGATTATTAAACTCTTTCAGTTTAAATTCTCCAAGAACCAGGTGGACCAAGCTAGTGACGCTTGTAAGTCAAAACAGTCGATAAAATTCTAATTACTGTTGAATCGGTAAAGAAAATTTCATAAAAGTTTCTTTGAACTGAATTTGTTTAACGAGAGGATTTATGACGTCTCAAAGACGAAAGAGAAAACATTATTTCGGGAGGTTAAACAGTGTTTGCTTCTCCGGACGCTTTAGTATTTTTGTTATTACGTGCTTTCCCTTCTTCGTTTTATTGTTTTTATTTTGTTAACTGAAAATCTGATACACAGAATAAAGTCTTTCAATATCAACTAATAAAACATTCTAGACGATGTAACACGTTGTTTGATTTCACTCATAAGTTCTTCAAATTAATTCAACGACTTGTTTATTAGGCTAATATTCATTACTGAGTATCCCTCCACACAATTTTTGATCACGTTTGTTTATGGTAAAGATACTAACTGTGAAGTCCCAAAGAGAAGGCAACCAGCCGGCAGCATCCACCGCCAACCCTTGGGCTACAGTTATATCAACAAATAGTGGGGACTCACCATCGTATTATGTAATTCCCCATCGGCTAAAGGAATCGACATATTCAATGCCGGGTTTTGATCCAGCGAGTCCTAACCGTTTTGGATCAAAGATTACGTTGGTAGTTTCATACTGGGCCAACCGTTTATCACAGAAAAGAAACGAATAGCTTTATATGTTTAGAAAGAAAGAAGAAAACAAAACTAGGGCGAAAGTAAGAATAAAAAAAAAGTTCGTGAAAAGTTGCTGTTTGGAAGTAGGAAAGAGAAAATGGTCATGGTTCAAATATTTACACATACGCAAGATGGAATGAAAACAGAGGATATGACGTAACTATAGCTCCCTGAGATACACTCGACTGTTCGCTGACCCTTATTTCATTTTTCTGTCGTCTGACACGGTTTTCCTCTTCTCTTCTATCTCGCCACGAAATTAGAAAGTTCTCTTTCATCTTCAAGATAGCCTGAAGATAGTTTGAAGCGTTTCAATAGTGAAAGAAATTTCTTGTTATTTGTAGCGTCTAAGATCATATCTAGTCGAAGTTTGCTTTTTTTCGGGAGTTATTTTAAGATTTCTTATCTAGAATGACTTTTAAATCAAAAATAACACGAAAAAAAAAAAAGTGAACACACTAAACGTGGTGAAAACTTTGAATTATAATACTAATACATTATTTGAATTTCTGTATGTACATAATAAAAATATAGTATTACGCACACTTTTCAGTGAAACTTTGTTTCTTTGTAGTTAAGCACAGAGCTACACAATGGGCTAACTGTGCTGTGCTAGCCACGGGTATTGAAACCCGGTTTTTTAGTGTTACAAATCGCTGACTCACTAATTGGGGGGGGGGGGAGTTTTACTCGTTTAGTACTGAAAACGTTTTTATTTCACAGTATACACTATGTGCACCCCTACTCGTCAAAGTCGACCTCGCTTTACGTTCGTCCAAGCAGCTAGGATTATTCAACCCCAAGCACACCTTGTGTGTACGTAATGTTAGCAGCCATTTCAGAAATCACTAGGGTTGATGTTTAGCTGTCCCTAATTTTGAGCCACTGACCAGAGGGAAGGCGGTCAGCCAGCAGCACGCGCCGACACAGAGGCTTTTCTGGCTTTTTTTAAATCAATGAATGCCACTTTTATAATGCGCACAAAATTCAAAGTTCGAAGAGTGTTCAGCGACATTACGTCTCGAGCTATGGAACTACCACTCCGCAGCCCGATATGTTTACCATTAGGCCACGTCCGTCCGTCTCCTATTGCTAGATTTGCTAGAACAAACCCCTTTTTAAAATCGTTACTAAGGTTTGTTTATATTTGACATTCTTGTTAAAACAAACACCTTTTTTAAAATCGTTGCTAAGGTTTGTTTATATTTGACATTCTTGTTAGAACAAACACCTTTTTTAAAATCGTTGCTAAGGTTTGTTTATATTTGACATTCTTGTTAGAACAAACACCTTTTTAAAATCGTTGCTAAGGTTTGTTTATATTTGATATTCTTGTTAGAACAAACACCTTTTTAAAATCGTTGCTAAGGTTTGTTTATATTTG
>NW_013675266.1:21765-23385 GCF_000517525.1 Limulus polyphemus | reverse complement strand
GTTACTACCACTGATGTGACTGTTATCGATGATGGGACATTTACTGATGAAACGGATGAACCCCCCGTGAATCAGAAGCCTACAAGACGGAGACCAGTACGGAAGAAGATAAGTCCCGTAAAATTAAGAGACTTTGTTGAATTGTAATTTTGTGTTTGTAATTCTGTACATTTTAATTAAGTTATTCTTATTGGTTTATCATATGTGGTTATTGTTCGGGACGAACAATATTAAGGAGGGGCAGTGTTGCGTCAGCGAGTCACATGACTACTATGACGCAACGTTTCTAGAACTATCATGTACTTTGTCGAATGCTCTAGTAATTACTAGACATAGGGTAGTCGGGTATATAAAAGAGGGGAATGTAATGTGTGTGTGGACAGTGAGTAATTGATCTGCAGTCAGAAGTATTATTGAGCACGTTCGTCGTTATAGCGTTTGTTTAGCGCGATTGTTGAAGTTGAGTGTATCGGTAAAGTTATATTCGGAAAGAATAAACCAGTTTTATCAAGTAAAGACTTGTGTCGTTAAAATTTCGTCGGAACGAAGTTACGGAAAAATCAATTAACAAACGGAGACGTAACAAATTGGTGTCAGAAGTGGAACGAAAAAAAATGGAAGCGAGAGGCGGAAAATCAAACTACAGTTTAGCAGACTTGATGGCAGCAAAACAAGAGCAGCAAAAGAAACAAGAAAAGAGACAACAGCAGCTGCAAGAAAACCTGCAACAGTGGCAGCTCGAACAACAAATTAAACAAGAAAAGAAACAAGAAGAACGAGAAGAGAAATTACAACAGTTGTTAGAGGAAAAAGAAAAGAAACAAGAAGAACGAGAAAAGAAATTAAAACAGTTGTTAGAGGAAAAAGAAAAGAAACAAGAAGAACGAGAAAGAAACAAGTAAAAAACAAGAAGAGAGACAACAGCAGTTGCAAGAAAACCTGCAACAATGGCAGCTCGAACAAAAAATAAACAATAAAATAAACAAGAAGAACGAGAAATTAAACAAGAAGAGAAATTACGGCAGTTGTTAGAGGAAAAGAGAAGAAACAAGAAGAACGAGAAATTAAACACGAGAGATTACAGCAGTTGTTAGAGGAAAAAGAAAAGAAACAAGAAGAACGAGAAAAGAAACAAGAAGAACGAGAAAAGAAACAAGAAGAAAGATTACAGCAATGGCAAGAAAACCTACAACAATGGCAGCTCGAACAGCAAAATAAACAAGAGAGATTACAACAGTTGTTGGAGGAAAAAGAAAAGAAACAAGAAGAACGAGAAAATAAACAGGAAGAAAGTCTCCAACAGTTGCAGGAATGTCAGCAGCAACTGCAGGAAATTCAACAACAGTGGCAACTAGAACAAGAAAGGAAACAAGAAGAAAGTATCCAACAGTTGCAGGAAAGTCAACAACAGTGGCAAGAAGTACAAATGGAAAATATCAGTAAATTTAAAAGCGAATTAGATACGTTAAAGAACGATTTGTTGTGTGTTACACAATGATAGATTGACCATCGACTTAATCAGCCCCAGACAATGGCAAGCCCCTTACAGAGCCTGCAGCTAACCCCTAATGCGGACATATTCAGTCCCGTTAGAAGTCACATCCCAGATATGAATGTCAG
>NW_013675266.1:13645-20842 GCF_000517525.1 Limulus polyphemus | reverse complement strand
CATTTCAGTTGGGACGAAGTGAACAACAGAACAAATGACGCTGCTGAGGACATGTCACCTGAAATGCCAATGTTGAAGAAGAAACACTACTCAGTTTTCAGAAGAGAAACGGAAGCTCTTGATGAAGTTTCTACCACTGATGTGACTGTTACTGACGATAGGACATTTCCTGATGAAGCAAATGAACCCTATATGAAGCAGAAGCCAACGAGACGGAGACCAGTACGGAAGAAGAGACGTCCCGTAAAATTAAGAGACTTTGTTGAATTGTAATTTTGTGTTTGTAATTCTGTACATTTAATTAAGTTATTGTTAATTGTTATTGGTTTATTGTAAGTGGCTATTGTTCGGGACGAACAATACTAAGGAAGGGGCAATGTTGCGTCAGCGAGGTCACGTGACTAGTATCACGCCACGTCCTTCTCGAACCTTCGTGAATTGTCGGGAGACTACTAGATTGGGGGTAGTCTGGTATATATAAGATGGTCACAACGTGACGGAACAGTGTAATGAGTAATTGAATGTAAGCGGACAGAATATTGTTGGCCACGTGAGACGTTCGTCGAGAATTATAGCGTTTGTTATAGAGCGACTGTTGAATTTAAGTGTATCGTAAAGTTATATTCAGAAAGAATAAACCAGTTTTATTTAAGAAAGGACTTGTCTCGCTAAAGTTTGGTTAGAACGAATTTACGGAAAATTAACTAACGAACGAAGACGTAACAATACGTTATCTCAAAACCCAGCAAAACATCAATTATGAAAATAATATTGCTAAAATCTTCTATTAAGAAAAGAGTCAAATATTTTATTCATTTATTGAAATTATTTATAAGTATGAATAGTTGAAAACAACTTCAGCTAAATGCTTAAAGCATCCAATCTATAGTTAGGCTGAAAGAAATGGAAATTAGACTTAACTGCGATTGACCAAGGCAAAATAACAACTTTGAGCTTAATAAATATGTTAAAGTACCACCATTTAATGAAAATGAAGTTGATAAATATTTCCAACATTTTGAGAGGTTTGCCCAAACCATGGAATAGCCCACCAAAAATGGTCATTATTATTACAAAGTGTCTTACCTGTTAAAGCACAAGACGCCACTCTCTCTTTAAAAGATTGTAGGAATTATGATAAGCTTAAAGCAGCTATTCTCAAAGCATACGAGTTAGTACCGGAGGCTTATGCCAAAATTATTGAGGTTATCGCAAACAAGATAATCAAACTTATACGAAATTTACCCACGAAAAATATGTTTATTTATTGATATGCATTTCCATGCATATTTGCGATAGTTTCGAAAAACTAAGACAATTATGCCTAATTGAAGAATTTAAACGTTGTGCACGTGATGACCTCACAAATTTTCTTAGATGAAAAGAAATTTTAAACATTACAGGAAGCAGCCGCTCTTTCTAATGAGTACACTTTAACACATAAAACCACTTTTCATTTAAAAGAAATTCCTACCATCTCAACAAAAACCTGTATCTCTTCAATCCACTATAGTTGAGGATTCTTTCAAAAAAATTCTTCTCCTCTAGTTCGAAATTTTTTGACAATCAGGATGAAACTTCTTAAATCAATCAAGGCCGTCTGCATTTTCTGTAAATAACCTGGTCATGTTATTTCCGATTGTTGGGGTTTGAAAATAAAAAAAAGAAAAGGAGGCAATACCCAGTGCGCTTGTGTCCACATATGGACGTAGTTTCACCAAATCGCACAATATTCTTGATTTGGCCACTGATATAAAACCTGATATAATCAGGAAGGAATTTAGACCTTTTGTGTGTTGGTTCTGCGTCTGTGACAAATGACAATGTCAACCCCTTTTTCCTTACGTATTTTACGTGATACTGGGGCGACTCAGTCATTGTTGGTAGAACGTATATTGCTTTTAGATTCGAGTTCTGCCACTGGTAAGTATGTTATTGCTAAAGGTATCGAGATTGATTTTCATCTTCATAATATTTATTTTACACCAGACCTAGTTTCTGGACCAGTTGTAGTTGGGGTAAGACCTACTCTGCCAATTAAGGGTGTATCATTGTTGTTGGGAAACGATTTGCCTGGGGGAAAAACTTGTTGCCGAATGTAAAATGGTTAACGAGCAGATAACTGTTTCATCTAAGGATGATGTGGTAGTTGAGGAGAATTCCAATGTGTTTCTCTCGTGTTCTGTGACTCGAGCTCAGGCTAAAAAATTAAGCAAAACCAAATGATAGACATGGATTCAGAGGACGATATTACAGATTAGTCGTAGACGTTCTTTGGATCCGACGAGGAAATTGTGAATAATTGTCCTACTGATGACTCTTCAGTGAAGAAAAAAGATGGACGCGAGGGATCTGATTCAACTGGTGAAATCCCGTTTACTAAAAGTAAACTGATAGCTGAGCAAAGAAAAAAAAAGTAAGCAGATTTCTTGACTATTTAAATATAAAACACTTATAAAACTTTTAAAATCATTCTTGGAAGTACTAAAAAAAAAAAACGGTAACTTCAGGGACGGGAAAGTGTTTAAGAACTAGAATAACCAGCTGTGTAGCTGAACGTCACTGTACAGCAATTCTCTATCACAAGATTAACCACAGTCAACTGTTCATTGTTTAACCTACATAGTTTTGTGTACAGTCGTCCTCTGTCTCAAGTGTACCAATGTTGGCCGTTTGTTTGACTTGTGTAATTTTACTGAGCGTACACCACAATATGCTTTAGTTGATAATGTAATAAACTACAGAACTGAAGGTTACTGGATACATAAACTTTCTGTGTTAGATAAACAGCAGTTTGCATGATTTGTAAGTTTTCTGTTGATAAGATATTTTGTACTGGAAGAACATTTACCATGAGAACACAATGTTGGTGGGGATTTGAAAAACATCATTTTATGTATTTTTCAGCTTATACTTCCATAAAAACTTCCTTCTTAGCAATCTATAGAATGTTTTACACTCTGATTGGAAATCATAATTTGTTTGTTTTTCTGGTCTCTTCAGGTGTATCATCCTGTTTGTATTTATTAATCCTTTCAGCACTTAAATTACAGTGTTAAGACCGATAGTATCATTGGACTGACTATTCTTTGTTTGTCAAATTTATGAAAAATAATCTGAAAATAAATTTTGCTTCTGTTTAACTTCAGACGGTAATTACGACACCAGTGGAATATTTCTCCCATTTTTTGTGGATATGAAAATATGTTTTTACTAAATTAAAGATAGTTAGAAATTTGTATAGAAATATTCAAATTGAACATTGTAACAAAATGTCAGAAAAATTAATGAATTTTATTCGGCACTGACATAACAAACTATGTGCCAGATCTAAAAATTTTATTTTCATCCAATTTTTGATCTCTAGCCACACAGATTTGTGTAAATAGTGTTTTTTTTTTTTACATGTGTGGTTTTTGAGAATATTTAGAAGTTATTTTACTTGTTAGAATGGATTTTGTGGCATTCAGAAAATAGCTGTGTAGTCATTATGCTTAATGCTGCTGTTAATAAACGTTTTAGAATAGCTGGTGCTCTCAAAAAATTCTTTCTATGTTTATAATTCTGTGCAAGAACAAACATTATATTTATTTTTGTATTCATTAGTTACCTGTTTGTATTGAGTTTACTATAAAAGCCCCAGTCATTTGTCTTTAAGATGTAGAGTAAACTTTATTGTTGTGTTTGTCTGTAATGGGAAACCGTTTTTGTGGGACGTGGTTGATTTCACACTTCTTGACAGGTATGTTCATTGCTGAGGATCCAGTAGATATTTAATAAACATTGCTTCAAACATGGTGCTGTATGCATGCAAACTACACTAGTTTTCTTGCTTAAAGCACATTGTTGACAGATTTATGTCAGTTGTATGCACTCTACAAATAATAGAAAAACGTTACATTGCTTGGTGGTTAGATTCAACTCTCATTCTGTGGGTTGATGGTTCAAATCACACCACCCTAAATGCTTACCCTTTCAGTCATCGCGGCATTATAATGTGATGATGAATCCTACTATTTATTTGAAAGAGTTTGCCACTGGTAGAATTGACTAGCTATCGTCCCTGTAGTATATCACTTCTAAATTAAGGTCGGCCAGTGCAGAAAGCCCTTGAATAGCTTTGTATGAGATTCAACAAACAATACTTTGGTTTCTGTATTTTACTATAAAATGTATCGAGACAATCAGCATTCTTCCCCTTCTATGATAATTGTTTATGTGAGTGAAATGAGTGAATTCAGCTAGTTGAATATTTAGTGAGGGTTTAATTTTTACAATAGAGTAATATATTTCATCTTGTTTTTTCTTTTTATTGACACAAAATTCAAATGGATATTATAGTTTGGGCATAATTTAATAATTTTCTCATGATACTTAAAATCTAGGGAAGTTATTTTTCAGTTTGTTTATCATAGAGGCATACTTAGTATGCCCATTGATTCTATTCCCAGGGACCCTTTAGTCAGACCAAGGTCCTATTGCAGTATCTAACTATTCTTAGATTACATACCTCAACCACTATTTTATGCTCATAATTGGAAATAAGCCAGTTTTTACAATCTTATGGATTGCCTGCTTGTATATATAACTTCTCAGAAATTTCATACAGAAAAGTTGCAATATGTAAAAACCACATGAATATATGTACATAAATATACATTGTGCTTAAATAGATTATATCAAAATGATTTTGAGGACTCACAATATCATTACACTCAATGTCACACAGCCACTAATGCTCAATCTATTGACCGATCGTCTCAAATAGCCCTGCAGCATAGCTTTCATTGTAACACTCTCTCATATTCAAAACAAGCCACTCCTCCCTGCATACTTTGCACAATCCATCTAATGTACAAGGATGATGGTTCACTAGTGTTTGTTAGAAAACTGTAATCGTATTTCACTCTTCAGGTGATTCAGGTATGCAAGGACTGAACAGATATCTATAAAAATGCAATATGATATATAAATATACTACTAACATTTATATACTATTTATATAACATTTGTATACTACTAACAAAAGATAAAATGTGATGATATTAAATCACCACAACTGAAGAATTAGATAAAGGACTCTCTTAGCAATCTTTTGGTAAAAGTAGAAATGTTTTCTTACTCAGTTTTTGTGAAATCATAATTTAGTATTGGATACAACAGGTAATATCTTATATATTATATCATAAAGATATAAAGTTAACTTCTTTTATGCACAGTAAATTAAAATTCTGCCATTCCTATTGTACATGGACTTACTGACTTGAATGTGAAGAAATATTTTTCAGGTTTTCAATAAAGCTATAGAACATATTAAAAATCAGCTTTGCAAATAATACATATAAGGCTTACCATTTTTTTCGTATCAATATAACGAACAATAGTTCATAAAGAAAAACTAATTATGACCAAACTTTGGTAACAGTAACAATTATTGCTGGCTTGCACCAAGAGCAGTCATTTTATTTTATCACAATTAAATATCAGATGAAATACAAAAATAATTTAAATGTTTATAATTTTCTAAAAACATATATTTGATCCAAACAATAGAATTTCTCTTGTTTGATTATGTTAGCAAAATAACATCAAACAGAAGTCAAGCCTATCTAATAAGTACAACTATACAAAGAGATTATCAAATACACTTTATTTAGTACTTTATACATCTAGTACATAGTTGGATTCGTGACAAATTTAAACAAATTCCTGATTTTGTGTTTATATTGGACAAGAATCACTTTAATGAACATATTTTATACAAAACACA
The DNA here is from genome assembly GCF_000517525.1 of Limulus polyphemus. Taxonomy (NCBI): domain Eukaryota; kingdom Metazoa; phylum Arthropoda; class Merostomata; order Xiphosura; family Limulidae; genus Limulus; species Limulus polyphemus. The sequence goes on along the minus strand of NW_013675266.1, from coordinate 15,072 downwards.
AATAAACATAACATATGCTTCAATTGTTTCATCTTTTCATACATTACCACCTCTTTAGTAAACCAAATTTACCTTTCAATATTTTATATATATTGACAACAATACATTATTTAAAAGATTACAAAACTTAAATAATAATTACAGTATAGAACACAACCAACACAAATAACTTTATGATCATAAAATTACATTGCACATGAAAGTATATTGGCACAAATGTTACAAACCCTTATGATACGGATAATCTTCAAACCATATTCTCATATTGAATAAATTGCAATTTAACGGCCTTATGTTTTGTTATTCTTTTTCCTTTCTGTTTTTCTTTCTCTCTTTCCTTCTTTTTGTCTTATTCTTTCTATCTTTCTGTCCTTTTATTTCTTTCTTTATCTTTCTTTTTCTTTCTAGAGGCCGAAAAAGCTCGCATTGAAGCCGAGAAAGAACAAACTCAAATTGAAGACGGGACAAAATTGCCTTGCGGCCGTTCCATATAGTTTTATTACCAAAAATATAATGGTCTTACCAGTGTTTTCTGTAAAATGTCGCTATTCATTATTGCTGGTCATTAAAGCTCTGGTTTGTGAATTGGATAAAACTTTGAGGTTTTATGCAGTTCCACATACAAGAGTTTTATATGTATATCTATATCTACAATCGTTCTTTCAAATAATATAATGTATGAACTATTATCAAAAATACCAGTTTTCGGTAAAGGAAAAAAAGACAAGAAATCCCATTACTCGTATTCACACTAAATAGACTGTGTACAAACAGCTATATCGCTTCGTTTATAGTATACAACCAAACAATAACTTGTTGTCATAGGATTATTTATTTACTAAAAAGAAGTAATAATATAAAATATATAAATAGGTGAAAAAAGTCGTGATTTTTAACGGCGCTATCTTAAGCAGTTTGCATTAGATGATGTTCTATTACCTCTACTTTAGAATTGTATAGATATATTACCATATAATAATACATACACTCAACATGTAATTAGAACGAAAAAATTACACCAGTAAGTAAGTTGCTAAAATATTGAGGTTTTTAATGAAAAGGTGAACATAAATTTGGTAAAAAAATCGATACTCACTGTCTTCTGTTTGGAAATATACACAAAAGTCATTTAGTATCAAATCACACAAAATTACTGCAGCCTATCGGTTTTACGACGTTGCACTGCTGTCATTTTTGGGGGCCAAAATGATGCAGCAATTAATTTGGTTTTAAGGTGTTCTACGTGTGTAGAAATTATAATATCAGCGTATTATAATGTAATATCACAACATCTACCTAATACTCTTCTATGAGGCGTTATATACCATGATAACTTTAAGCTTATCATAATTCGTACTGTTACATCTCTGTATGTTTGTTTGTTAATTCTTCTAAGATACAAGTCCTTTCTTTATAAAACTTGTTTA